>NW_007729429.1:120421-151156 GCF_000696425.1 Galeopterus variegatus | reverse complement strand
AAAAAAAAAAAAAAAAAAAAAAAAAAAAAAGAAAAACAGGGCTGGCTGATTAGCTCAGTTGGTTAGAGCATAGTGCTGATACCACCAAAACCCAGGGGTTGATTCTGGCCAGGCACGGGGCGGGGGGTGAATCCCTGCCTTGGGCTTCACTGCTGCATCAGCTGGCCCACACCAAGGGTGCAGTATCCGCAGCAAACTGATGAAACAGTGGGTTGGGGGAAGACCCATGGTGAAGCCTTAAGCACAGGACAGTTGGATTCTCTGGAGTGGGTGAGAAAGGTGCCCATGTAAAAGTGAAGGTTAATGGATACATCAAGTTTCTGATTATTTTAAAAAGCACAGCTCAAATGACCCCTTTTCTTCTCTCTTTGTTAAGATGTTCCCCCTCCATATGGGACAATGAGAGAAATGGAGAAGGTGTGTGGAGCTACCTGACAGTTCACTGTTTCATTTAGGGAGCTGTTTGCCTACCAAAATGTTGGTTGCTCTTGATAGTCAGCCAGTCAATAAACATTGTCGACTATGTTGTTCAGCTGTGGTGTGGTGAGCAGATATCTAATGCATAATCACAAATGTGATGGGTTCTACAAACAAGAAATATAGAGTGCTATGGACACATGTAAACAAAAGATCTAATCTCTAGGGGTCAGGGAACTTTTCTTTGAGAAAAGCAGTGTTTGTGCTGAGAAGGAAAAACAAAAAGTCACTTCAGTTTACTTAGTATTTGAGAGGCTAAGTACTTGGGGAGGAAGGGATTTAAAAAATGGTTTTAAATCCATTTAAATGGATTGCTCCATTGAATGGTTGCTGCATAACAAGCAACCCCAAAACAGAAGCTTTTTAAAACAATCTATTATGAACATGTTTCTGTGGGCCAGTGACTTGGGCTGGCTTAGCTGGACGATTCTTCAGAGGTCTAGCTTGGGCTCATTCATGTGGCTATAATCAGCAAGGAGCTCACCAGGGCCTGCAAAGGCCAACACTGGCCTCGGCTGCATTTCTGGGGCCTCACGGGATGGCTGGGGCCTCTCTCCACATGGTCTCTCCAGTAGGCTAGCCAGGCTTGCTCACACAGAGCTGGAAGGGTTCTTAGTAGCTTTTTGCAAACCATGTTTTTGCTCATGTCATATTGGCCAAAAAGCAAGTCACGTAGCCAAGCCCAGATTCAAGAGTGGGAGAAAAAGACTCCATCCCTTGACAGGAAGAGCTGTAAAGCATTTAAGGCCACTTTTTTGCAATCTATCACACATGAGCTGACAGTCCCTAATAAGGACTCTAACTATTACTTAATTCAACAAATCATTACATACAGGAACAGAGGAGAAGCACAGACAACTAAATTAGACATCCCTATTGTCCCCAATTTCTGCTACCTAACCAGGCATTCTCATGCTTTCAGGCTGCAGGATGCGCCCATGGACGGCCTGGTCAGAATGCACCAAACTGTGCGGAGGTGGGATACAGGAACGCTACATGACTGTAAAGAAGAGATTCAAAAGCTCCCAGTTTAGCAGCTGCAAAGACAAGAAGGAGATCAGAGCATGCAATGTTCACCCTTGTTAGCAAGGGTACAAGTTCCCCAAGGTTGCACTCTAGATTCCACAGTCACCAATGGCTGGATTGTTTGCTTGTTTAAGACAATTTAAATTGTGTACACTTGTTTTCATTTTTGCAATGTGGTTCGTCCAGTAGTCTTGTGGATGCCAGGGACAAATACTTCTTGGTGGGTACAGGCTGTGTGGGGCTCCATTACCCTCAGCCAGCCCTCCTGCTACACAGAAATGAGTAGTGTAAACCACCTTGTACTAAACTGAAACTTGTCCCTCTGAAGCATCCACCTGGCCAGGCAGGGCAGAGACCACATGGAGGGGCAATCATGTCTGAAAATGACAGTGCCTGGGTCCCAGGAGGCAGCAGGTAGGAAACATTTCTGATCAGTTGTAGGAAGCAGAATCCCCTCCTTCTTATCTTTGGCCTGCTCACTCTTGCAGAAAACGATTGTCTGCCCATTCCTTTTCATCAAGTGGAACTTTAGGTCTCTTGTTAAGTCTCTTCAGTCATCAGTAGTTCTCGGGGAAACAGAGCTGGTAGACTTGAAGAGGAGCATTGATGTCGGGTGGCTTTTCTTCTTTCACTGAGAAATTCTGGATCCATTTATCTTACCCCCTAATATTGGTTCCTGATATCCCAGAGGAAAACAATGATGGCTGTTTTATTTAAATGTAAGGTAACCACACTCTTACCACACCCGAGATAAACCACACCTGAGATAATGGGTACTAAGTGTAGAAAGTATTTTTCCCTTGCTTTTTTGTTTTTTCACAATTCTTCTAAGAAGCCAACCTTATAAACCTGTTGGTTCAAGACCCTTATTGGAACCAAGGACAAGGCAGCAAAATTGGCCGCTCCAGCAGTCCCAAACCTGAGTTTTAAAACCTTCCTGTACATATCTAGACTTGCAAGTTTTCAAATCTGTTTCTAACATGAATTCATTATGTAAACATTTTTGCTGTCTGTCCAGAGTCCCCAAATCATTACTTCAACAAAAATACTATCTTTGTACTTCAAAGTCATTTTCTAGTCATAAAAATTTTTTATGTAGAGAAGTGTTTCAAAGACCCAGACAGACAGACAATCTAGGAGAAAAGAATATTGTGGAATCAAGCTGAACAAGAGATTCTGGTGGGAAGTCAAACCTGTGTGAGCTCTCCACACAGACATCCATAGGGAAGGCCAGGGGTTTCTATCCTCGTCCAAACAATCACAAGCACACCAAATTCAGGGAGACTGACTACCAAGCATTATTGTAAAAGGATATTTTTCTCAGTTGAGTCCATCAGCAGTTTTGCTCATGCATTTATCACTAAAGCTATTGTTTCATTTCTTTTACTGCTTAATCCAAATATGTACCATAGGGGAAATGCATACAGTGCTTTGAATACACTACTTAGAAAATCTGCACAAATGACATCAAGGCTATTTCCAAACAAAACACACATATATATATGACATAACCTTAAATATGTATTTTCTTTAAAACAAGAGAGACTGTTCAATAAAAAACATATTGGATCTGTCCTTACTGTTTTTAAGCTAATTAAGTGTACAGAAGGTTGGGTATTTTTACAATTGTTATCCACCACATTTTCTTTCAAAGATATGGCTTTGGCTCCCTTACTCTGGAGCAGCCATTATTGTGACCATATGCCTGAGCTACCTGCAGCTTTGAATTGTTTCCAACAATTTTTTAAATCTTTAAATGAACTGATTTCACCCCCCCCCCAAAGGAGCATAATATAATATAAAGAAATGAGGTTTAATTTCCTACTCAAACAATAAAAAAGCCCTGATACAGAATCTGTCCATTTTTACAACATTGTTCTAAGTTATCTAGATGCATACTTATTCTTAACCCATGAAAATCCAAGTTCCTCAAGATGGTGATTTCTAAGTAACTCTAAGGACAAGCCACCCTAGTGTCTCATGGTATTTGGTCCCTGTTGGGTACATTATTACTCCTGATTTTGGAGACTTAAAACCAGGTAACTGGTTAATGGCCTAGAATGGGTAATGTGATTCTTGTCACATGTGTTATTTTTTGTTTGCAATGGGGAATTTATAAGAAGCATCAAATCTCTTTCTTACCAAAGTCTTGTGTTAGGTGGTTTATAGTTTTTCTGGCTAACCAATCATTTTGGAAATAAAGACTTTTTACTACAAAAATGAAATGTGTTTGGATTTCCACCTTAGATAGTAAAGAAATCATAAGACATCTACTAAAAGCTGCCATATAAAGAACAGCTATAATTGTTGTATATCAATGCCAAACCAGCTGTAATTCAATTTACACCCACATTTTAAGTTAAAAGTAACACATTCAGAGATATATTTCCCAACCAGACATTGGGTCACTCACCTGTCACCCTGCCAATGCATTTTATTTGAAGGAAATCTGTTGTAGTAAATAAGAATAAAATCTGGGCTTCTTCAGACCCAGAATTGAAAAAATTAAGAGGATTTTGTGCTGCTTAATTTGAACTCTGTATTTTAAACATGTCTTAGGCATACTCAAAGTCTATGTACTTCTTCNGTAATAGTTCTCATATTTTAAGCAGTGCATGTTTAAACAATTTTCCTGCACCTCAATAATTTTTTATGTATTAACATAAGGGGAAAAAAGGCAAACATCTTTACAATACTTGGAGTTTATAAAGGTAGAGTCCCTATTTTTCCTGGTATTGAGATGCAATTCCTACTGGCTGATCCTAATACCTGTCACCCTGCCAATGCATTTTATTTGAAGGAAATCTGTTGTAGTAAATAAGAATAAAATCTGGGCTTCTTCAGACCCAGAATTGAAAAAATTAAGAGGATTTTGTGCTGTTTAATTTGAACTCTGTATTTTAAACATGTCTTAGGCATACTCAAAGTCTATGTACTTCTTCCAAGAAGTAAGGGTACATTACACATTCGCACATGGCTATATCTCTCCAGAAACTTAGTCCAGTTCAAGTCCTTGGCTAAAATGTCGATATACAAAAATTCTCTGTCAAATTATTTCTGTGACATATTTCTGTTTAGCTCACGTTTCAAGCAATACTTGCGTAAAAATAAATTTTTAAATCAAATCACAAAACTCAACTGCAGAAAGGCTTCTCCAGATCACTTTGACCTGGAGTGAAAGAGCTCAGCCTTGGAAGTTCAACTAGAGGTCAGCTACAAAGGAGTTAAATATTTACACCCTACCCTAAAGAAATGGACACTTATCCAAACAAGACTAAACATAAATGTTTAATCCTTAATTACAACACAGAATCAAGAAAACACAGCCATTTCCACTACTTTATCATTTAGTGCTATTAATTTTAATCATAGAATGATTGATTTTGTTCTTCATATTACCCAAAGTAGGGAGAATGAATGAAAATAAATCCCTTCTGAAAATGAGTTAGATGCAATAACAAATTATAAATAGCAGCTGAATGCTAATTAGCATGAAGCTAATTCTTCAATTTAAATCCTTTGAAATCTGAAAGCAAAAGATCTGTACTAAAATATCAGATTCAAATAATGGCATGCCAGCTTTAGAAACCCTGTTGGTTCCGAAGCTTTGTACAATCTGTGGGACGGAGAGGCACAGATTGTGTACTGGTGGAGCATGGGGAACCTAAGTTCAAACCACTGCTGCACCTCTCAGTAGCTGCAAGAGCTGGGGCCAGTTATTTTACCTCTTCTGGCCTCAGCTTTGACACAAGCTTTCTCACACTAAAGGACCCCACATCGACAGTTAGCCAATTCTCATCTGGAGAGCAAGTCCTGATGGTATCCCATCCTAGGACTCACTGAATGCCAGCCCCACCCTTCCCATCCCTCACTTCTTCATAATCCAGTAAACACCCACTTTATGCTGAAGCTGGTCTGAGTTGCATTTCTGTCACTCACAACCGAAAATGTCAGAACAAATAAAATATGCATTCACAATTTTTAGTTATCGGAGCAAAATGCAATTTCAGGCTGTTTTCACTTAACATTCATAATATTCATAATGTCTTAACATAAGTAGCATTCATTAGCATTTTCTCATATTGCTCTAAATACTTCTGTCTTTAGAGTTGATTGGTAATAGTTCTCATATTTTAAGCAGTGCATGTTTAAACAATTTTCCTGCACCTCAATAATTCTTTATGTATTAACATAAGGGGAAAAAAGGCAAACATCTTTACAATACTTGGAGTTTATAAAGGTAGAGTCCCTATTTTCCCTGGTATTGAGATGCAATTCCTACTGGCTGATCCTAACCTGAATTTCCAGCCAATCTAAGGAAATCAGAGGAGCCACTTGTGAAAAATACCTCAATCTCCTGCCCCCACTACACTACTCAAAGATAAGATCTGCAGACTGATAACATCCATAAATGAGATACAGACATCGAAAGCAAGTATTTAGAAATTTTTATAGTCATTTGACACTGCCATGATATCCAAGAGAATGGTTATTTTCCTAGTAACTCATTTTTATCACGTTTAGCAAAAGTATCAGTCCACAACACTGGAGATTAAAACGTTTTTAAGCTGGCCCTTCAGCACAGATAGCGTGAGAAGTGCTGTGCTACACCACCCTCACCAGTCAGAAGGGGATGCCAGCCTGCAAACACTCGGCTTTTAAATCTCAAATGCTTAAGTATCCAGATGACAATACCTACTTCCAGACCTGTATACCTGTGATTAAGTACCTTGCACTGGCTCTTACTCCTCTAACATCCTACCCTATAAAGCAAGATAACTGTTCCATCACCCCGATTTTGCCACAGAATTTCTCAAAATAGCCCACATTTACTTTCTCCACTTCGTACCCTCCAATTACACCTCAACTCACTGTTATCTGGTTTCCACAACCAAATGATGACTGTAACAAATCTAAGGAAGCCATTAGCAGCCCGTACATGATCATTGCTGCCTCTTCCTCCCCATCCTCTGCACGCACTCGATGCTTTTTACCTCTCCATTGGCTTCCTTCACCATACAATACAGGCTCCAGTTTCTGGCTGCTGCTCTTGACTTTTTGCTGCCTCTTAATCTTCTACCCCCCAAATGTTTGTTTTCCCCAAAAAGATTTACCCTTGGAACTTTTGTCAAATACATTCCTTCTAGTGGATATTACCCACTTCTATCTCTTCAATCACTAGCTCAAAAAAGATAAATTCCAAATCTGCACTTCCCAATCCCTATTCCCAAATGCCTCCTGGGCTAACCCTGTACGTGACTGTAAGAAACACCATGTATTTCCATCACTAGAGAGTTGCCTATGCTCCTTATTTTAGTTAATACCACCACCACCTTCCTGGGCACCCAGACTCAATATTGGAGACCCTAACTCTTGGATATACCCTGAATGTTCAGTCCCCTTCTCCACATGTTACTACAGTTCAGGTCTTCACCATCTTTCTCTGAAATCATTCATTCATCAGGTGATTCTTCTGCACATCCCAGGCAATACGGGCAAAGCAGTAAACCTAACAGCTATGGCTCTGTCCTCACTGAGTCTGATACTAAGAGGACAGACTACGTGGTTCCAACCACCTCTTACTGGACCACCCTTCCTTAAATTTGTACTTCTCTGCCATTCACACTATCAGTAGACTGGATCCAGGCACCTCCTACTCAGAATCCTTGGCAGTTTCCCATTATTTGTATACAGGAGGGCTACCCTACTTAAAGCCCTACACAACCCCATCCCAGACTAATTTATCATATTTTTTCCTATTGCACTTAGAACCTTTTCAGACCAAGGTTCCAACTCCAGAATACACCCTGCATCCTGCCAATGCTGTACCTTTGCCCAGGCTTTTTCCAGCCTCTCCCCCACTTCACTCTTCTCCTCTCCTCCCCATCTCAAATCCTACTAATCTGTCAAGCTCCAGCTGAAACATCACTTCTAATTAAGAAGCCCCTTCAGAGTTTCCAGGATGAATATATACCATCCCTTCTGCTGGACCTGACAATACTTTTTGCATCCTTCTCACCCTCTGCCTTGAAATACAGGGCCCCAGCATTTGTTTGTGACACTCTTAATCTTCCTCCAATAGACTCTGAATACTTTGAAGGAAGGAAAATCTCAACATGTACCCATCTCCCCAGAACACCTAATACAGCCTTGCACAAAGAAATCTGCTCAAATTTTTTAAATTAAAATACCTTGAAACTTTAGAAATAGTCACTAGTTCAAAACCCTTAAGTGGTCAAGTGGTTAAGAATGTGACCACTTGATCATCATCTCCTATTTACCAGCCAGTTATCTCTTCAATGGGATCATTATGTATAATGGTGAGAAAATAAATAAAATTATCAAAAGTCCAGTGGCATTAAGCAGGCTAGACCTTAATATGTACAACTTTGTTACAGCAAAGTTTAGAAGTCAAATGATAAGGAGCCAATTTATATTAGAAAATTCTGAAGCCTTAAATTTAGATAGTCATCAATGTAACATGTATGTCAATAAAAGCATAATGTCCAACTCTGAAATACGGTAAATCTCTAAACAAACAATATAAGGAGAAAACTCCTAATACAGAAATTCATGACCATTCATTCAGGAAATCCTGTATGAAAGAATTTCCACAATTATAAAGAGGCATAAGAGATTCTAAAGTTAGGAATGTTAAATGCTAAATGAACAGGGTTGGCAAATCATGGCCCATGAGTCAAATCCATTCCTACCATCTGTTTTTGTATAAAATGGTTTTTAAATGGTTGAGAAACAAATGCAAAAGTAGACTAATATTTCATGACAGATGACAATGATATGAAATACAAACTTCAATATACAGAAAGAGAAAAACTGCCACACAGATTAAGGACCATTCATAACATGAGACTGGCCACCCTTTGTGAGAAAAGTTTTCCAGTCAGATGAGGCACCTGTGATTATATAGAAATCAAATGGGAGAGACTTCAACTTCTAGTCATGCTGCAGTAATAGGAACCAGATTTACTCTCCTACCTTTGACAATTAAAAAAAACTGGACTAAATAAATGAAACAACTCTTTTCAGACATCATATAGCAGGCAGCAGGACTACAATCCTTGATGGAAGGGAAACAGATCAAGTAAGCCTTAAGATTTCCCCGGCTTTCAGCATGGAGGCACATTCCAGATTGTAGAGAGAATGGCAGGGATTCCAAGCAGGGCATAAACATTTCCCTGAGCCGAAAAGACAGGCATTGGAGATCAGGAAGTTTGAAGCAGCTGGAATTTGCAGGACAAAGTTCTGGAGAAAAGACAGCTACACAGAAAATGAGCTCTAAAAATATGGGTTAAGGAGTCTCTGCTGAAAATTAAAATACGTATTGGGTGAAACTGCAGGAAGTTGGGCAAGGAATGACCTAGAAGCTGTGAATAAAATGGACCCCCCTGAACTCACACAGGGCTGGGAATTGCATTCCCACAAACCAAATCGGACAAGTTTAATTACTGATCAATCAAGGCATTCACTATTGATCCCAAATAAGCCATACTTGAGTAGTGCAGACAAACTACCCTGGAAAAAAGGCTACTGCCTAGAAGCTGTGAATAAAATGGACCCCCCTGAACTCACACAGGGCTGGGAATTGCATTCCCGCAAACCAAATAGGACAAGTATAATTACTGATCAATCAAGGCATTCACTATTGATCCCAAATAAGCCATACTTGAGTAGTGCAGACAAACTACCCTGGAAAAAAGGCTACTGTGAGACTGCTTTAAGCTTAAAAAGAAGACTTGAAAGGATCAAACTGAACTACAAGTAAATTCCTGACTACCAGAACAAAGCCCAAAAATCTTCAGATGAAGACAACAAAATCTAGACACCCAACAACATAAAATACACGATGTCCAACCAAAACTTACTAGACATGTGAAAAAGCAGGAAAATATGACTCATAACTACAGAAAAATCAGTCAGTAGAAACAAATCCAAAAATTAGAGAACGATGGAATCAGCAAAGACATTAAAACATTAACCATGCTCAAAAATTCAAAGCAGCCTTTTTCAGCTACGGTTCTGTAAGAGAAGTAAGCCCTACAGAAGGTTATGAGTGACCATTTTCTCACGTTTCCCAAGGAGACACACAACAGATAAGGCAAGGCACCAGGGCTCAATTATCTGGGAACCCAGTTGAGAAAGGCTGGTTAAGAGGAATACATAAACACAATGAGAGGGGAAACAATATATAACAAAGATCCAAATAGAACTTCTAGGGGAAAAAGGCCAGAAATGAAAATTCATTGGATAGTATTAAGAGCAGATTAAGAACTGCAGAAGAAAAGGTTAGGGAACTTGAAGATGTAGCAATAAAATTAATCCAAAGTGAAACACAGAGAGACAAAAAGTAAATTGAAATAACAAATTTTTTGTTTGTTTTTTGTTTTTTTTCTTTTGGTGGCTGGCCATTACAGGGATCCAAACACATGACCTTGGTGTTATAAGGCTATGCTCTAACCAACTGAGCTAACCAGCCAGCCCTAAAGATAATAAAATATGACAGCTTTCCCATTTAATCTGGATATTATGCAAGCAGTCTCTTGTTATCTGAATAAATGACAAGTAAAATACTTTTCCAATTGAAAGTACTACCAAGGACATGTCAAAAGGCACAGGACAAACATATCTTCCTGAGCAGTAATTTTACTAGAAGACTTGAAAGGAAAGCTATTTCTGTATTAATGTAATTATATTATGAAGTACAATGGAAAATTATGTAATTCTTATTAGTCTTCAAATAAATGTATTGCGTGCTTTGCTTCAACTGTTTTAGGCCTCATGCTCAGAGGAGTATATGCACATATATTCACCCTTCCCTCTCTTCTACAGTTGGGCTTCTCTGTCAGCAATTCATAGAAAAAAATTAAGAAACACTAACTTAAGGGAACATTCAAGAAATCACTAAGAACCCAAATTGTTTCACACCAAGTTCACCTGCTGAATGACCAATGATGATTTTTAGATTCAAATCCTAAAGCATTGTTGAGAAAAGGCATACAGCTACTAAAATAGCTTCCTTTAACACTCATTCCCTCAAGAAACCCCTAGAATAACAAAATGAGTAACTGAGCATCATCTTGTGGTAACAGATCACCTTTAATTCTAGCACCTGAAGCTATACAAGGGTATGTTGTACACATTCAATAAAGTGACAACTGTGCAATACCACTTAGTATCTCAAAATCAGGAACATACTTTTGAATTGTTTAAACACAATCCACAGAATTAAAAACAAAACCAGAAGCCATCCACACTTATACTAATAATTGTCGATTTAAAATTTTACATGTAATACTTGACATAACAGTCGATATCTAGGAGGGGATATTGAAAGTGATTTCAGAGTCTCATCCTGTTGTACTCTTCTGGGAAGCTGTCTTGAGTGACTGGCCAAAGGTGGGTACAGCCAGGACCAGACCAACAAGTAAAGGTTCTACCACAGTTTCTGTAGTTTCCACTTTTTCTTCTTTGTCAGTTAAAAGTGAACAGTGAGAATTAAATACTTATGTTTACATATACACAAGTTATGCTGTGAAAGCATATTTGCTTACAAACATATAAAAATACTTGTTAACTAGTTTGATAAGAAAATAATGTATAAAAGTATATAGCAAAAACATTAATCATCTCGGACCCTGGAAAGATCAATTCCATATTTTATATTACATCAAACAAAAACAGTTTTAGTTTTTTTGAATCCCTTATCCAGAAATACTTGAAAAGGAAGACAGAAATTATTCATTTTTACACTTAGCATGGTTGTGAAAAGAATTTCAAAATCAAGTACAGTGAAATGCCTAAGTCCAAAATGAGTCCAAATATTTAGCCACATAGAATATTATCATCTTAAAGAGTAGGAGTAATAACAAGGCTTTTTAAAGCAGTTTTTAATCCATAAATACAATAGGCATTTTGGTATTTTGGCCATTGGTAAACAAAAGCTGTAGCATCAGTAAAGGTCTGAGATGTCTCACGTTTGTAGATTCAATTCAGTGTATTTAAGGTTAACCAGAGTTGACATTGAAATTTTAAAGATAGATTAAAATTCACATTTTAAAAAACTCCCTATGTTTCTATTTAGAGTAACAGTAGGCAACATGATTCCAGAAGTTAAAAATTATTTCACAACCTATGACTTCAGCTTGGCAAATAGCTTAGGTTCCAAAACTGATTTGTGTCTATTAAAATGAAAACCCTTAAAAAAAGAATGTGTCTCTGAATATAGACATATATCTTAAAGGAAATCAGATAATTTTTGAAGCAGCCTTAGTGTTTCCTTTAAATTTGTTTGGAAATGACCATTGTATTAGCTTCACAGAAAGAATTAGCCAGCTTCTTGGTCTAAGGCTAACATGGTGATCACTGTCTAAGGCTAAGAAAGGTACCAATATGATGTAAACGGTAAGGAGAAAAGGAGACGATGTGGGCTTTTCCCGGCAGTTGATAGCTAAAACTCAAGGGATTCTTAGAAAATGACACAATGGCAGCCTTTCTTGTCTTTTTCTTTCCGCGTTGGTTCTGGTGAAGGAGGACATTCCTGCTCTTGAAATTTCCTGTAAGATAGAAAAATCTAAATATAATTGCCTTCTTGGTAATCTACTATTACAAATATAGGTTATTTTCAGACAAGTCTAGTTTAAGTGCATATGCTTTTCAATGTTAAACTTTAACTAGGGGTTAAAGTAAATAGTTACAAAAAACAGAAGGGGGCAGGGCACACATGCTTCAACAGCAGCGACAGCAGAGCTGTCTGAGTTGCTTTAGTGGGTGAGTCCTGGATCAAATGAGTTGCTGGACTCTGTAACCTCTAAGTTCCCTTCCTAATTTGAAATTCCATGACTCTATAGTACACTTAAGAATAAACATCCATCACGAGAGTACAATATAAAATTACCCTTATGAGGTACACAGTTCTTATCCCTGTCCTGCCACTTTTTAAAGTTACTATTGGACAAGTTAGCGACCTCTCTGAGCCTCGGTTTTTTAGAAGGGAATAATAAAAACCTCCCTTTCACAGTTGCTATGAAGATTAAATAGATCTTTTCATGTTAAACTTTGCCTAACAGTGCCCTGCGTAAGAAAAACCCTTCTCTACTCCCCTCCTCATTCCTTATCAATTGAGGGAAAAGGACAGATCCTAAGGATCAAAACGAAGAACAAAATACTTCAAAAAGGCAGTGATCATTATTTTTGAGAAGGCACTGGATCATCAGCTGTTTAACACTAAAATGAAACTGGAGCGGGGCGGGGGATAAAATACATATAACATACGTTTTTCCATCTTGACCATTTTTAAGTGTACAGTTCAGTGGCATTGAGCATATTCATATCGTTATGCAACCAGCACCACTATCCAGCTCCAGAGCTCTTTTCATCTTGCAAAACTGAAACTCTGCACCCGTTAAACAATAATAGGACTGGGATTTTTAACAAACTACAGTCATGCATTGCTTAAGGACAGGGATACATTCTAAGAAATGCATCCTAAGGTGACTTCATTGTTGTACGAATATCATAGAACGTACTTACACAAACCTAGACAGTACAGCCTACTACACACCTAGGCTATATGGTATAGCATACTGCTCTGACCACTGTTTTATATATGGTCCACTGTTGACAGAAACATCGTTATGCAACACACAACTATACCAAAAAAAACCTTTACTATTTTTTTTTCTCCACAAAGAGAATGCTCTGGCAACAACAGTCTAAAGAATACAAGACCATACATAGGCCAGGTGTCAATTCACCTTAGATATACAATAAATAAGAGCCCTCTCCACATTCCTGTCAAACTATCTAACTAGCAGAGAATCCCAGGAGAACTAGAAAGCAGAGGGGTGAAGTAGAAGCCAATCCACCAAGACACAAAATAAGTCAAACCCTGCCCACTAAAGCAACTTAGTCTTTTTCAGAAGCAAACACATATAGTAGCTCCAGCCGACTTCACCACCCATCACCTCAAGGTTCTTGGAACCCATCAAACACTCTCTAAACCACAGAGGCCTCCTAGGCCATCTAACAGAAAAATTCTTTGTAGTTTGAAATGTTACACTTCGCATCTTATGGGATTACTGAACCTCTACTAACTGGCTTACTCTTCACCTGGGCTCTGGAATCAGAGATTTGGATTCATACCCCAGCTCGGCATTTAATACGTTTAAACCTTGACCAAGTTATTTAACTTCTCTGTACCTTTGCTTTTTCGTCTGAAAGTGAGGTTAAAAGAAAGTATTTAGCTTACTGGGCTGTGGTGAGGATTACATGTAATAATACATGTAAAGCATTCAGCACAGTATCTGGCAGAGATTACCACTCAAATGTCAGCTGCTATCACTGTCTTCATACCACCACCACCTTTGGAAGCTGCATTTATTTTTATTTATTTATTTATTTATTTACTTTTGCAGCAGGCCAGTAAGGGGATCCCAATCCTTGATGTTGATGTTATAACATCGCACTCTAACCAACTGAGCTAACTGGCCATGGCCAGCCCCATTTATTCTTTACAAAATCCTTTTGTGTACTTTCTAATTAAATATAATTAAACTAGATTTTGTATGCAGGAAGTGCCTAGAATATAATACATCTTAATTAAAATTTTTAACACACCACATGCATCAACACCTAGAAAAGAATCACTCCTATATAGACTGTCCTCTTTCTTACTAAAAACATTCAATGGTAACTTATTAAAATATACTTCTAGAATGTGGTCTGCTTACCGTATAACCCGGACGAGTTCATGAAAAGCTTGATCTACATTCATCCTAATTTTTGCTGATGCCTCCATGTATGTTACCTTAAGTTGCCGTGCTAATTGCTGCCCTTCTTCCTGTGTTACCTGAAATTCCAAGAGTTGTGTTTAAGTTACAGTATTAATAACTGGATTTACTCCATCTAATCCTGACCACAGACTGTGTTGATAATCCAGCCAGAGGTCAAGCTGTTTTATCATAAGATAAACCAACAGACTTAATAGCTCAACACAAACTGAAGCCCACCCTCTGCAGAACAATGCAGAAGAACATGCTTGTGATGGAAATACTAACAGACAACAAGATTTCAGTCTAGAGATTACACAATAGTATTAACTATAACAGTAATACATCCTGGGAAGGCAAGTTACAAGATGCAATGAGAGTACCTACCTTGATGGGGATATTAAGAAAAAATTCCCTGAAAAAATGGTACTTAAGCCAAGAACTAAACAGAGTATGGAGTGAGGGGTGAGCTGACAAAGGAAATAGCATGTGTGAGGCCATGAGAGTGTACGGGCTTTCCAAGTTTTAAGAATTGGAAGAAGCCTAGTATGGCTGGAACACAGCAAGCAAAGAGAAAACGGCAAGAGGTGGGTTTGGCGAAGAGTGCTTCAGAGGCCCTAGGTCTCTTCATCAGCGCATTCCCAGTACTGGGTACAAAGGAGACACTCTTAAATATATAGGGAAAATGAATTATGAAGAGATCACAGGCCCTCAGAATGCCTTATATTTGGAGGTGAAGGAAGGCAGGCAAGGAAGGGTGATACAGCTGACTGATCTATGAAGTGGTACGCCAGAATAAGAAAACATTAATTGAATGTAAGTAAATATCCTATATATTTTAAATGTAACGGGTTTGCATAGTGTTATTTCCATAAAACTATTAAACTATATTACATTTATATAACAGGGATTAAAGTTCTATTTCTGGGAGGAAAAAAAAGCCTTTTATTGCTGTCGTTATAACAAAAGTAAACACTTGCAGAAAGGTTAGAAAAGACAGAGGAGAAAAAAAAAATGTAGGAATCTATCACCCATAGCGAACTATATTCTTCTGGTCATTTTTCAATAATGCACATTCTCTACACTATAAGAACAGGATGATTTTTATGTATTTATCGTATACCCTGGATATATTCTAAACTCACTTACCTAGGAGTTATTTTGTTAATTCCATAGGCTTTTCTACATACTTGTGTCATTTGCTAATAAGGACATTTTTGTATCTTCCTTCTGATGTCAATGTCTTTTACTTCTTTTTCTGACCTTCATTCTCTGCCTAGAACCTCCAAGACAATGATAGAAGTGGTGAAAGAGATTTTTTTTTTTTTTTGGCAGCTGGCCCGTATGCAGATCTGGACCCTGACCTTGGTGTTATAACACCATGCTCTAACTAACTGAGCTAAACAGTCAGCCCTTTCACTTGTTTCTGATCTTAGGGACAAAGCATTTAGTCTTTCACCATTAAGTATGATGTCAGTTATAGGATTTTATTGTAGATGCCCTTCATCGGGTTAACAAAGTTACTTAGTATTCCATTTGTATATGATGTCTATCAGGAATGGATGTTGAATTTGTCAAATGTTCTTTCTATTGAGATGACCATATAATTTTTCCTTTTTCATTCTGTTAATATGATGATGTATTATTCTTTCAAAACATTGTGAAATTCTATTCACTAACATTTTATTAAGAATTTTTACACCTATGTTCATGAGAGATATTGGACTGCAGTTTTCATGTCTTCGTCTGGTTTCGGTTTCCGAGTAATGCTTGTTTCACATAATGAGTTGGAAAGAATTCTTGCCTCTTCAATTTTCCAGGACAGTTTGTACAGAATTGGTAGTATTTCTTCCTTAAATGTTGGTAATAATTCACCTGTGGATACATCTGGACCTGAACTTCTTGTTGAGGGAAAATTTTTATAACAAATTGTTTATTTTATAGATACAGTACTATACAGGCTATCTATTTTTTTCTTGAGTGAGCATTGGTAGTTTGTGCATGTCAAGTAATATGTCCTTTTCATCTAAATTGTTGAATTTATTAGTATAAAGCCGTTCAGAGTTATTTCTTTATCTTTTAAACATCTGTAAGATCTGAAGAGATGATACCTTATCTCATTCCTGATATTAATTTTTGTCTTCCCCTCTTTGTTATCTGATCTTTCTGGCTACAGGTTATCAGTCTGATTGATCTTCCAAAAGCCAGGTTTTGGTTTTTCACCTATTTCTTCTATTTTCAATTTCATTGGTTTCCATTTCTATCTTTATCATTTCCTTTCTACTTACTGTTTTTTTCTTCTAGTTTCTTAAGGTAGAAGGTAAAGTCATTTAACTGAGATGTTTTTCTTTTCTAATACAAATATTTAGTGCTATAAATTTCTCTGTACATACTTTTATAGTAGCATTCTACAAATTTTGATTTCCTATGTTTTAATTTTTCACTCAGTTCATACAACTTGGTAATTACCCAATTTGATTTTTTTTTTCTTTGACCAAAGGCTTAGATTTATGTTAATTTCCCAATGTTTAGAGATTTCTTGACATCTGTTATTAATTTCCAATTTAATTCCATTGTGGTCAGAGAAAAACGTTGCCTGACTAGAATCCTTTTAAATTTATTGAGGCTTGTTTTATGATCCATTTACATTTCAAAAGAATCTGTATTCTACTGTTGTTGGGTGGAGTGCTCACTAAATGTCACTTAGGATAAGTTGTTTGATAATGTTGTTCAAGTCATCTATATCCTTACTGATTTTCTTTCTACTTCTCTATCAATTATTGATAAAAGAGTGTTCAAGTCTCTGACTGAAAGTGTGAATACGTCTACTTCTCCTTGCAGTTCTTTCAATTCCTGCATCAAGATTCTTTAAGCTATTATCAGGTACATGAACATTTAGGACTGTTATGTCCTTTTGATAAATTAATCTCTTTATCATTATAAACAATCCTCTTTATCCCTGGTAATACACTCTTTGCTCTGAAGTCTACTGTGTCTGATATTTATACAGGTTGAGTATCCCTTATTGGAAATACTTGGGATGAGAAGTGTTTCAGATTTCAGATTTCTTCAGATTTTGGAATATCTGCAGATACTTAAGCAGCTGAGCTTCCCAAATCCAAAATCCAAAATGCTCCAATGAGTATTTCTTTGCTCAGAAAGTTTTAGACTTTGGAGCATTTCAGATTTCAGATTAGGAATGTTCAACCGGGACAGCCACTTTTAACTTTGTCTTCTTTATTGTTAGCATGGCATATCTTACACTATCCTTTTACTATCGACCTACTTGTGTCCTTACATTTAAAGCAGATTTCTTGTTTCGTGCTTCATTTATTTATTTTTCAAGTATGGTTTCATACTGCTGTCTTCCAGGAATCAAGGTTAGCAGTACTTGTGCACACATTTCATATAAAGCTGCTTTTGAGCTCACTGATGTAGCATACTTTTAAATAAGAAGCAGAAACAGCACCGATTCCACTAAAGCGAATAAAAAGGACAGACAACACAGAGAGCTAAGCCACCGCACTGTGGGGACAGAAATCAAAAGAAGATTGAAAGCTACCCAGACAAGTATTTCTTAGAGGCTCCCCAACCCAGAGATAAAAATACCAAATACTAAGCCTTGTCTCTGGTTTTTCTTTTTGATTTTGTATGTTTGAGCCGTACCCTGAAATGTTTTGCTTAAAACAACCAAGGTGAACCTGATGCAACAAATTCACAGACATGCATTTTGGGAACTTCCAATGAGATTCAATTCAAAGGGAGAAATATTAGCAGAAGTCCAAAATAATATGAGTTCATCTGTATATTTCCAAATAGGGAAGAGCAAAATGGGAACGAAAAGCAACTTCACTTGCACAAACTGGGTTTAACAGAAATAAACTACAACACTTGCGACACTCACTTAGGGATGTATCACGTTAATGAAGTTTACAGAAGCAAAGCTTGTTTGTTTTTAAAATATCTATTATGTAGAAAGAATCATCACATTAATACCACATATTGACTCACTGATGCCCAGATTCATTCATTCAACTAATATTTATTGAGTACATAACTCTGTTCTGTACATAACTCTGTTCTAAACTGACCAGTCAAAACTGACAAACCTCATGGTACCTACATTCAATTTCTTACAAATCTTCTACATGCACACAAGGCACATCTAGAAGACCCTCTACTGTTTGAGGGGAAGGGGTATTTTTCCTAGAAGGCTGCAGGGGGCATATTTTGGTCAAGGTACCGACATATAGGAGGAGTCTGGGTTAGTACAATGAGGTATCTATTATTATAAGTATACTGAGTTCTTTTCTTGAATTAATGGTGCCCATCAGCAATTAAGCAACTAACAAGGGGAAAAAGAGAGGGGGTAGCTAAGGTAATCCAGGGAGATAAAGGTGGTAAAAACAAAAAAGCAAAAACAGTTGATTTCTAGACTGGGCTGAAATAAGGACAAGGAACCTAAAATCAGATATATCATGAAGTGCATAGAACAAGCCCACACACTGCTGTTAAAATTTCAGAATTAACGAGCTATCCTATTTATCTATTTTTATATTCTAGCAAGGGCAACCAAATCGTTTACCTATGTCTTCTACAACTTTGACAGGACAAACAACATGGTCAATATACCTCTAAAGGGCCAGATGGGTGGTAACACTAAACAACCATTCAAATTCTACAGATATCTTATTATTTAATGTAAACTTTAGTAACTGTTTTGTCTACTGTTTCATCATCAGTGCCTAGAAGAGATGTTCAATAAGTATTGGATGAATGGATGGAAGGATGAAAGAAGCAAGTCCACAGAGATATAGGGGCCAAAGGGAAGCAAGCAAGCCCTCTTTGACTGATCTCTGCCCTCTGGTGGGGTTCAGAATCTCAGGAGCCAGTAGTAGGGATGCCAGGGCTGATGCACAAAGAACAAGAGGAACTGGCATTTGCTCTCAACACAAAAATAGGCTAGAAGCTAGAGAGAATCCAAAGGATCATGTCTAAGACAAAGGCAGAAAAGAACAATCTGGGTCAGCAACTTGAGCAAGCCAGACTGCTCAAAAGAACCTAGAGATAACCCAAAATATCTGTGAACAGAGGGAAGCTTTTACAGGGTCCCTGTGGCCTGTCCAGGTTGAGTTGGTAGAGCAAGTGAGGGTGCCAAGACATTACAGAATATCACCTTTAATTCTGAAGAGACTTAACAAAAAGTAAAAAGCTTTATTTACTACAGCATCTCAATTTTAACTGCATTGAGTATGCCTCTTGAGGCTAGGAGGTAAGGCATGTTTGTCTATACATAAGGAGCCCGAAAGCGTGTGTTCCAGAGCCCTAAGACACCCTAGAGAGATGAGGTGAAAAGGAGCCAACAAAAAAAAACTGGGAGGATGAGGAGGGACTAGTATCCCAGAGCTAAGCAAAGAAAGTGTTTCAAAAAGGCGAGTGTGGTCAGCTGTGTCGAATGTTAATGGACATTTGCGCAAGTGTGATCTTGACTATGACACTGAATGCCTGATATTGGTAATAAGCAAGAATGGCAGGAAAGAAAGCAGAGAAACCAAGTTTAATGATTTTTGCTGTTAAAGAGGAGCAGAAAAAAAATGTACTTGGAGGGGAACATGAGATAAAAGTTTTGCTTTTTGTTTTAAAGATGAGAGACATTGTAGCATGCTGTATGCTGATGGGAACGATCAGGTAGGAGAGAAATGGAACAACTGAAATGGAACAATTTGGGGGCTGATGTCCATGAGTCAATGAAAAGAAACAAGATGCAGTGCCTGGAGGACAAGCTGGTCATAGTCAAGTGAACAGTTTATCCATGTAAGTGGGGGAAGGCAGGCTTGATGGGGTACGTGTGCACTTAGAGTAGTAGATGTGGAGGTGGAAACATGTAAAAATTTCTCAGTGAAACAGAAAATTATCACTCATCATCAGCTGAGAATAAGGAAGGGGAGGAAAGTGTTATAAGTTGAAAAACAATGAGAAAGTAATAATTATCCAAACAAGTGGAAAATGAATGGACTAGGGAAATGTAGTAGGATTTCCAGACAGCACTAAAGGCCCACATAAAGTTAGTGGTCATAACTTTAAAGTGAGAGCAGCCAACATGCCAGAGTGCAAGTGCAAAGGAATCCAGAAAAGAGAAGACAGACAAAACATAAGAAGGAAAAAATTTTTTCTTTGGGCCTATCCTTCAGATAGTAGAACCTATATGAATGAGCAGAAAATTAAGTAGTAAGATTTCAGCCACTTGCTTTTCTCCCGTGTGTATATATATATATATATATATATATATATATATATACACACCTAAACTTTCCAACATATACATAATCTATGCCTAGGTACACGGTTAAGGCAAAAAATACAGAAAAACTTACTCCAAGCTAACAGTGCATATCTTTAAGGTGATGGAAGACTTATTTCCTACATTGTTTCTCCTACAGCTTTGTTTTTTATTTTACCCTGAGGATCTATTACTTTTATGAAAAGAAAAAAACTTGCATGAAAAATTTTATATTCCTATGATATATAAACAAAACCAGTGCCACAATGTGTTGAATATATGCAGACAGATAGAAACTGCATACCACATACTGGCAAGTCTTCAATATATAGATAACTTAAAACAACTCATATAAACTCCTGCCCCAAGGTAATCATGGCAGAGCCTGGCTCCACGGGAATACACCCTTCTCTCCCTAATCTGCCACTACCTACCCTACAGGAGACCTCCACCCACCCCACATCTCCTCCCACCTGTTCCTTTGCTGGAGAAATCACCATGAAAAGGTTTGAGAAGAATCTTATTTCTATAATTAGAGCAGAAAGCATATGGGGGTGGACATAAACTAGCATGAGACAGAGAGAAGAACCCTTCTTCAGTGCACATCTCCTTTGCCATTACTTCCCAAATCTGGTGACATATAGAGTTTCTAGTACTAGAAAAAAGCGAGAAGAACAAACAGTAGACAGGTTTTACTGGGCAACATTTAATAAATATTATTAGGTTCAGATGCCCCAAATAATGGCCCCAAAAAACAAAATTAAATTTAAAAAAAAATAGATAAACAGTCTATGCTAGGTTTACAAAGTGTGCAAGGTTGTATAAAAATAGTTACACTGATGTGAAATGAAGATCAAATTTTTTCACTATAACTTTATAATTGTTCAGATTTAAAAGAGACTTAGTAGAAAAATTTATTCTACACTAAGTATTATCAGTAAACATGTGTAAATCTTAATATTAGAACAATATATGATTCTCTTAAGTCAGTGTTTTATATCTGGTATGCCTCCAACAGAATTCTGCAAACATAGCAGAAATTAAAGATTGTGCTTTTAAACAGTTAACTACAAAACGGAAGACAGTCCTCAATGCTGTCAACCAATTTTTTCTGATGCTTGTACTTTTCCAACAAAATCTTAAGAATCTGTTAACACAAGGCTGTATAAAAACAAGAGTACTAAATATCAGCAAAAGAAACAATTTAAACAATAACATTCCAGATGTGGAGTAGACTAAAGACCAAAAATAAATAAAGACATAAAAAGAACCCTTGAATAACGCAGAGCTGGCATTAATTTACACCTGACCTCGTTCCCCTCCCCTACAAAAAGATGTGTATACAATATATACCAACAATGTTTAAAAATAATAAAATCTTCAATAAGTAAGTAAAGAAACAAGTGATAATAAGCTAGTCTGCAACTAAATACTAAAAATATTCATTTCTGGCAGGTTACTAGTGTTAGAGCTAGCCAACGTGAAGAATTAATAGAAAATTTGGTCATTAAAGGGACTTAGGAAAAATCCAAACACTGTCATTTAAAGGAAAATGCGGCGCTGGTAGCGCCGAGGCCGCGGTTTTGGATCCTTTATAGGGATGGACAGTGCGCTCACTGACTAAGCGTGGTGTGGACCACATGGTGGTGAGGGTTGCGATCCCCTTACCGGTCAAAAAAAATTAATTAATTAATTAATTAAAGCCATTCTCTAATTGAAGATAATTTGGTATTAACACTGAATAAATTAGGTATTTCAGGGTAACTTTAAGATTGCCTAACTAGAGTTTTGGATGTTACCCAAGAAATTATTACATGTGAATGAAGCTGGTACAAATAAATCTAAGGCTTACAGAATCTTCAGAAATTTTGTGTAAAACTATGCGAAAATTTAATTTCTCCAAATCTACTTCCTTTTTACTATTTAACCATTGTGACTTCTGTAACAACCAGTGTGCCAGACTCAGCTATAAGCACTTAAGTAGTAAACAGCAGGTTTTTTTTTTAATCATTGGAACCTTCAACTATTTCATTAGCTATATCAATTCACTTGAATAATTATAAACAAGTTTCCCAATAGCAAAATTCCTTCTCACCTGTCTTTGATGATCCAGATCTGCTTTATTACCAATTAAAATCATTGGAAACTCATCACGATCTTTTACTCTGAGAATCTGTCTTTGAAACTTATAAATTTCTTCAAAACTAAAAACAAACAAACAAATGAATGAATTTGGTCAAGTATCAGAATTAATCAAGTCCCATGCTCTATTTGGTACTTTATTACTTTTTCTTTTTCTATAAAAACAAAGAAATCCAAATTCAATAAAATAGTGATCTAGACAGGAACAATGGATCCACATTTTAATGCTGGTACGAACCTGCCTCTATCTGTGACTGAAAAGACCAACAGGAAACCCTCACCAGTCCTCATATACTGTTCTCTCATGGCTCCAAATTCTTCTTGTCCTGCTGTATCCAAAACTAAAGAAAAAAACAACAAATGTAACTGTGTTTGTGTTTTCATTTTATAAACTGCCTCCCCGCAAGGGCAGGCTCAATTCACGTGGGTCCTCTAGACAGCCTCACACTTGATGTAATAAGGAAATGGCATTCCTCTCTTAGTACTTTATTCTCAACACTAAAGACAAATATATTCTAATGGCAGACTCTAGTTTCATTGTTTATCTTCATCAGTACAGGCTGATTTGTGGTTAGAATATATTAGCATACCAATTACAGGTTAAAAATATCAAATACATCTAGGCAGGTGGAATCAGATAACCTCTGAAATAACCTGGAGGTTTTATCCCCTCCATGCAAAGAACTGAAAAAGACACCTGTGAGTTCATAAAAGAAATTCTGGTTGTACCCCCTCCCAATACCATACTTTGTACAGGTGTTAATATATTTCTTGAACTCTGTGAATAGAAGAACCATTCAAGTTAAAAGAACAAGGCTTTCTTTTGTAAACAGGTGGGATGTTTAGGCACAAAACACTATTTGTTAAAGCATCTGTGCTATGAATTCTAAGTTAACAAATACTGAATCTTTTCTATATTCACTTTACCCACTTTAACCTTTGCCAAGAGGTAGGAAGAAATGAGATATGACACGTTTTTTTCCAGCTGTCCCATTAAATACAACTTCGACAAGTTACAATAACCAAACTAGTTTTACCAGCACAAGGTCAACCTAATTACTGTTTTACTTCTCATTTACTGAGGAATATTTAAATTGCCTAATATGCAGGCTCATGAATCAAAATGAATCAGAGATGATCTTATATTCAAGATCGTCTAATACTTCAGTTATATATTAGAGCTTACTTTTTATATCATCTAATATTTCAATTAAACTATTTAACCTAGCAAAACATCAGAGCTTACTTTTTATAAATACAATATGCAAACTATCAAATACAGGAAGAGTACTTACTATCGAGCCGGGCTGCTCTATCATCTATCACACACTGCTTTGTGTAGGAATCTTCAATGGTTGGGTCATAATCTGTCACAAAATAGGACTGTAAAAGAAAAAACAAAACAAAACAAAACAAAAACATTGTTTTCAAATTTATGTTTACTTGACTACCCACAAAGTACCAATGTAACTTTATCAAATTCCACTTATCCAGAAATAGTAAAAATGTTTTCTTTGTATTAGGGTTTATCCTACTATGTGAATTCCCAACTAAATGATGTCTCTTTGGAGCACCTTCCAAGTGGAGAAAGGGTACTAAATATGTCAGAATTTTCAACATCTGAAATATGCAATAAGACTGTAAAAGATCTACTATAATTTTTTCATAATTATGTAAGGCTAAGAATCCAGATCTCAAGTTCTAGAAAAGTTCAAAAAACCACATAAACCTATTCATAAATTCAGACCAGTCGAATTTGCAACCCAATTGTACGCATCAGTCCTAAGAACAAAAGCAGTTGGAAAGAAATAGAAACAAAAGAGGCCTGGACACACATTCCATCCACAACCTTCTTTCTCACACTTTGTCTTATTCCCCCTTCAGCTTCCTTATGTATTATATAATAAGGAAACATCATTTCAGAGTTTTTTCATTTGCAGGCCTATCAAACTTATCTTTCACTAATGTCTTTGTTGCTTTTTATCTTAGAATCTATTTCTCTCTGCTGTTATCAAAGCCTCCCAACTGTTCTCTTCTGAAATCAACATGGTTAAAAAAGGATAGTTAAGGTATCTGAGTAAGAAAGGAAGAGCCTTAGCATACATTTCACAATTATCTTTAAAAAGGTTTTAAAAAGAAAACAACAATAATCTGAGAGAGCACGTATTTCCTCCTTCTTACAGAAAGGTACTAACTAGGACACTGACATCATCTGTCTTTTGTTCTGAGCACCTCTTTTGCTCTATTCAGGACTGACTTCCTCAAAGCCCATTTTCCCCCTGGCTCATCACAAACTCTGAGGGAATGACTTGAAGACAACAGCTTAATGTTGGGAACCAGCACCAAGGGTGTTCAGCCATTCTTCAGGTAAGGTCTCCTGGCAGTGGGACCTGCTGCCTCCAGGGACACAGCATTTTTAAGTGACACCCTTGGCATGGTGACCTACACAAACAGCAGAAAGCTACTGAGAAGTAGGTGCTCTCCAGCACCAAGGGTGTTCAGCCATTCTTCAGGTAAGGTCTCCTGGCAGTGGGACCTGCTGCCTCCAGGGACACAGCATTTTTAAGTGACACCCTTGGCATGGTGACCTACACAAACAGCAGAAAGCTACTGAGAAGTAGGTGCTCTGAACAGGACAGTTTAAAAAAAAAAAAAAAAAGCCTGAGAGGGGTTTTGGGGAGTGGTATGGGGGGATACCAATCTGCCTTCTGCGATGACTTTACATATTTATTTTTGAAGGACACTTTCCCCATTTTATTTATATTTTAGGAATAACTTTAATCACAGAATTCAGTATCTATAACCCTATTTCCTTCTTGATGGTTTCTCTTAAATGCATGATTTATTAAACAAAGTCTGTAAAAGAAACATTTACCAACAGCAGTAACTTTTAGTTAGAAGCCATCTCCACCACCACACACCATCCCCCTTTAAAAACAATCAGGTATCAAAACAATCCTGAACTTACTTTTTTGCATCCACACCTCTTCAAAAAGTAAATACAACTGGCAACAATGTTCTTTGGACCTACTACTCTAAACCACAAAAAACTGCAGTCTGTAGGCAAGCAAGTTGGATAGCATGCTGTTTATACTTTAAAAAGTGTACTTTTGGGGCCTGCCCGTGGCTCACTTGGGAGAGCATGGTGCTGACAACACCAAGTCAAGAGTTAAGATACCATTACTGGTCATCTTTAAATTTAAAAAAAAAAAAAAGTATACTTTATACTTTAAAAGATTAGTTTCTTGAAACATGTTTCTCCACAGCACTGATACTTCTCGCCATGCTTTTATCTTGTAAAACCTGCATTTCATGGACCACACCCAGTCTATGTGTGAAAGTGCTGCACTGTCACTTTTGGCAACCACTTTGTCCTACCACTTTGGCTAAAAATATAATGAATAGACAAATATTAAATATAACTTTACAAATGTCCAAGACATACGTAACAGCAAGAATTCTCTAAAATGTGATGATGTTTTGCATTATGAGATTAAACTAAGGCATAACAAATAAAGAAGACTGTTGATTTATACAACTTTGAAGTCCATTAGAATAAACTGGTTTTCCTTTTAGTGGCTGTGGAAGTTTCATATTCTTCTTTGAATATCTTAAGAGACCATTATCTTTCTGCTACATGTAAATTTTAAAGAGCCACCCTCATTGAATGATTCTTCATCCTAAGGAACATCACTGTGGGGCTTGAGTGTCATGGAATCAAAAATCCCTTTCCCTCTCATAATTTTTCTAGTAAGCCACAGGTCACAATATGTTTAAAATGAGCAGTCACTGTGTGCAGGTAACAACCATCACCTCCCACCACAAAGACATAAATAACATTTTTGTCACTTAAAATACAGATACCAGATATTTGAGGCAGCACATTGCCAATAAGAAATCAGTCTCTGATGATGGGCAATCTTGGGTTTAATTCTTTTTTTTTTTTTTTTTTTTTTTTTTGGCAGTTAGCCTGTACAGGGATCCGAACCCTTGACCTTGACAGGACTGTGCTCTGACCAGCTGAGCTAACCAGCCAGCCCCTGGGTTTAATTCTAATTCTGATAATTCTTAGCTGTGGGGCCTAAGATCACTTTACCTCTCTAAACTATAGCATGTATAAAATAGGGACAGTAACAAAACCTTGAGTAGATAAAATGAAGTAATACATATAAAGTGCCAAGACATGCTGATTAATAAATGTTAACCATAACAATATCATGTTATTTTTGTCATGCAGTTATATGGCCTGGACTAGTGTTTTTATTCAAGTACAAAGACTTGCTAATCCTGGGAGCAGCTGTAATAATTCCAGTCCTAGCTGCATCAAAGACCAACCATGTGACCTCTGGGACTTAGTATCTGAATGTTGTTAATCAAGATAAAAGTTCCCCATCTGGGGTTCTGGAAATATTTTCTAGATCTGAGCAGTAATTACACAGGTATATACGTAAGTAGGAATCTACCAAGCTAAACATTTAAGATTTGTGCACTTTTTTGTATGTATATGAATTACACCTCTATAGGATATACAAAACAAATTAAATAGCTCCTCATCACTTATAGGATTCAGGAGTTTCTTTACATAGTGTGCAAAGCCCTCCAGTTTGATCTGTGCTATTCACTATTCAAAAGACATTTCCTACTACTTGAAACACTTCAGCTAACTTGTTGCTCTCTTGGTTTCACTTTGGTTCAGCAATTATGTAGGGAGTACCTACTATGTACTCTATAAGGACAACGTCCTTACTTTCACAGAGCCCACTGCCTTTCATACAACATTCAGAAATTGAGCTATTATTATTGGGGGATTGGGGGTGTTAAATGCATAGGCAGGCCAAACAAGTGAAACAGCACTGAGTGCCAATACCATGCTTGTTGAGCAGGCAACGAAATTTAAGCAGTTAATATACAGATACTCATAGGAACTATGTGTACATTCTCTTATAAAACAGAGCCCCAGCAATTTACCAGAAAAGTCTCTCTCCTGAAGTTGAAAAAAGTTACCAACCACAGATCAGAATGGATATTCTGTAGCAGAAAGTAAGGGGGGGGGGCAGCATGGTACTATATTGAGCTAAACAGCAGAGGTTCAGGCAGAGGAGAAGGGTGGACCAAAGAGTTAAGATGAACGCAGGGAAGGGAAGGGGTGCCGCAGGGGTGAAGAGAGCACTGTGCTTTCTTGATAGCAAATGAAAGGATGAGTGGAGAAGGATCCTAGTCACAAGAAAGGGAATGCTCCACTCAAAGGGCAGGTGGCCTTCCAGGCAGTAATAAGGGCAAATGGACTTAAGTCTCTTTAAGGTTGTTAGAAGATGTGGAGAAACATTTACGATTAGGGAAGCTATCCCATTCAGACAGGGAGAGCTATTTCCCTTATAATATCTGACCTGGGTAAGTTTCTCAGAAGTCCTTAATAGGGTATTATGCTCTGATAAGCAGGAATGTTATTCCTGATTATATGCCACTAGATTGCACAACAGGAGCTCTGGTTGGCTTCTGAGAGAACTGCCATCTTGGGATCTTTCCATTCAAAGAAGCAACGGTAAGGAGGAAAAGAAGAGGGACAGAAGGGAAGAGAATGCGCTGCCTTTCTGCATTCAGTGTGCAGGAATGACAACTCACTTTCTCCTGACACCATTGGTGAAAGTGTAGTTCCGAAGTGCTGCCACAGAGGGGTGTCTGGTCTACACACTGGAACGGACCACTTATTGGAGATTCTGGGAAACTCAGTGAATCCAGCACATTGGCTGTCTACTGCTCTTGCATATAAAAAGGATAAGAGGGTGGATCTAAGGTACCACTGTGGAGTTAGTTGTAAACAAATGACAGGGTACTTCTGAGCACAGCATTCTCAAGGAAGTCCTGGGAGTCTTCTAAAACCATAGGGTGTAGAAAGGGGAGGATAATAGGAGAGGAAAGGGGAGGGAAAGGAAATACATATGAAACAAGTGTGGGAAGCCCTTGATAACTACTGAATCTGGGTAATGTGTATATGGACGTGTTTATACCAGTCCCTCCACTATTGCATATTTGATAATTTCCATATTAAAATTAATTTTTTAAAGTCTGGTAGTAGTACATAAGTACTACAGAAAGAGTTAAATCAAGAAAAGAGGATAGGGGATTCTTTTTTAACCCTGAACTTTCACCACACTCTATTCAAGACCAAATGACCTAGAAGCCTGATTTTTTTTTCTTGCTCAGAGTATTTTCTACTCTCTCTCTCTCTCAATCCCTCTTCCCCTCCCTCTCTCCCCTTCCCTTCCTCAATAACATACAGATCTTATATTTCATTTTTTACTTTTATTATCCATCCCTCCCCCCACCCAACTAGAATATAAGCTCCATGAGGGCAGGGACTTGTCAGAGAGATACAGTGACCTGCCTATTGCTTAAACATCAAGTCACTGGCAGATCCAGTCTAAAACTGAAGTTTCCGGGCTCCTTTGCCAAGGCTCCCCCTGCTTTACTGCTCTGCCTCTCTGAAGTAAGACCCACTCATGTTCATCCTCCATTCCTGCTTCCATTGCTTCCATAAAAAGGAAAATATCCTCATAATTACAGTAACAGGAGTCACCAGTGATGGAGCATATACCACGTGACAGGCAGTTCATAAGATTATATTGCATTACTTGATAAATATATTTTACTTCATTCTCACAATGACCCTATCAACACACATTCCCTTTTACAGGATTGTTTTAAATGAGCCACAGAATTGCGTTATTTCTTCGAGGTCACCCAACCAGTAAGTAGGAGAACTACAATTTAAAACCAGGTCTGATCCTAAGTTCATGTTCTAGAATTCTTGTTACATAATAAAATTCCTAAAATTTCAAAGTTTTCATACCTTTATTGGAATATAAAATGAGGAGTAAGAGTACCACAAAAAACAAGAAAAACCAAGACTAACATTCACATTTTTCTCTTCTTCTTGAGCTCCTGCTTAGCTCACCATTTGCCCCCACGCTACACACAGAGATTGGGTCATGAAACATTCTAGACACAAAATTCTGTAATTCTCTGCTCCCCTCCATCTTAAGTCAGCATTTCCCTACTATTATTTCTATCCACAAAACACATATTATGTTTTTACAATTATGATAAAATAAACCAAAACATAAGATTTTGTAAGGGTCTGCTTTCTATTAATAGATGATAGAGGCAGCATGATAAGAAGAAAATGTATGGGCTCTGGAGTCAGAAAGACCTGAAATTCAAGTCCAGATGCCATCCTACTTGCTAGCTGCTTGGGTAAATTAATTAACATCTCTAAACATTTCCTCAACGGAAAAGGGTGAGAACAGAGCTAGTGTAAGGAGGGCATATTCCACTGCCCACTTCAGATGCAGCAGCCAAGAAGGATAAAAGAAAAGGAAAAGGCTCCCAGAGAGCAGACGCGAGGAACTGCTCCCTCTCCCAGGGGCTGGGAAAAGCTCACAAAGTTGTTTCTCGAGATTTAAGAGCTGCAGATCACCAGCCGTGATAGGACAGTGTGTGTCCTCCGTTCTCCTCTTCCAGGATAGAAGTGTTGGCTGAAGCTATCCCATCCTTGTCCCACCACTTAATCTCAGGTATGTGGGGCCACCCAGGGAGGCAGCAGAGCAGAGTGGAAAGAGCCTGAGCTGGAAGTCAGATAGACCAGGATGCAGCTCTACCAATTCTACTAGCTGTGGGAAACTAGAGCAGCTCAGTTAACCTGTCTGAACCTCTGTTTCTTTGCCTATGAGGTGGAAATAAAACTAACTTTGTAGGATTGTTGTGAAAAGTAAAAATACTGTACATGGAGTACAAAGCACAGTATACAACACATATGCCCTTAATAAACTATAGCTGATAAAAGTCCAAATCGCGCCTTGCTTTCTTTGCAATGCCTTCAACACTCCAAACCCGAAAACGATCTCAACATTGTCTCACTCTTAAGGTGACAAAAGAATTTTCCCAACTTCAGACATTCTTATTGGTTTTTTTTTTTGGTGTTTTTTTTTTTTTTTTTTTTTTTTTTTTTTTTTTTTTTTTTTTTTT
>NW_007729429.1:72169-119735 GCF_000696425.1 Galeopterus variegatus | reverse complement strand
TCTGAACCTCTGTTTCTTTGCCTATGAGGTGGAAATAAAACTAACTTTGTAGGATTGTTGTGAAAAGTAAAAATACTGTACATGGAGTACAAAGCACAGTATACAACACATATGCCCTTAATAAACTATAGCTGATAAAAGTCCAAATCGCGCCTTGCTTTCTTTGCAATGCCTTCAACACTCCAAACCCGAAAACGATCTCAACATTGTCTCACTCTTAAGGTGACAAAAGAATTTTCCCAACTTCAGACATTCTTATTGGGTTTTTTTTGGTTTTTTTTTTTTTTTTGTCTTTTGTCTTTTTTCTGTGTCCGGCAACGGATCGCAACCCTCAGTGTTGCCCCCGTACCGGACCGGGGACCGGCAACGGGACCGCAACCCTCGGCGTTGCTCCCGTGCCTCGCTCAGCCAGTGAGCGGGAACCGGTCTGTATGTGGGATCCGAACCCTCGGGCGGGAGCGCCGCCGCACTTCCCAAGCGGGGCACTATCCAGTGCGCCACCGGGCCGGCCCCCAGACATTCTTATTGTTAAAACTGATTTAGAAAATATGTATACCAAGCTTAATGTATACCATGTAATTGATACTTACAATTTCCTTTTATCATTGCTTATCTTTTTATGTATGTGTATGAATATATAAATAACTGATAAACTGAGCTAAACAATAGGACACAAGCATAAAAACTTCCTTCCAAGCCCCTCCGTGAACAAGTTTTTCCTTACTCCTGAATGAAATCTAAGGTAAGTCTCATAATTTTTCCAACCACTCTTTGGTTATAAATATCTTTCAGTACTCTTCAGCCCCAAGAACATTGTAATTTCAATAATTAAGATGTCCAGTACAGTGTCTTAATTGCATTAGTCAATACTCAATCTAAATTAAAGCTTTTCCCCTTTCTAGATATGGGTGATTGGGCTGGGGGTGGGGGGAACAACACCTGTCATTTTCTCTCCCCCCCCACCCCCCACCTTCTGCATCTCTCCTACTCCCAACAAGGCTGCCTCTGGCTCCTGCAGGGTGGGAGCTGAAGGCATGGGGAGAGCTAAGAGGGTGGGGGTGGGGGATCAAAAGGCCACACCAATGGAATGTGATGTTCATGCTAACTTTCTCATGAGGGCCTGCAGGTTTTCTGGAGAATCCCCAACCCTCCACATACAATTCCCAGGACTTGAGTGAGACCTGGCCATCCATAACGGCAAACCTCAATCTCTGGGGTTTCTACGGGCACGCCCTCCTGGTTCATATCACCTTCTAGGTGGCTATGCAGAGGATCCCCTTCTAGATGGCTTTAAGCTGGTTCTACTCGTAAGTTCAGGGAAGCACTACCATCTTACCAAGTGTAGACTGCTAACTATACAGCCCTCTTCCTTTCTTTGTGCTCTGCTGCCTCATGGCTATTGATCCATAGATTTGTTTGTTCCCCAAACTCCTGGGGATACATGTCAAATTCTCAAAATGCTTTTATTAAAGCCTCCCCCATCATTTGGCTTAAATGAGAGGAGCTTAAGAAGAAGCACACCTCTTCTCTCCTCTCCTCTCCTGTGCTATGTGTGGAAGCAGGAAAGGACACGGAACACCACATACTAAAAGCTCTCTTTCTCTGAAAACGTCCTTGTCTCAGAGCCCTTAACTCTTACCACTTTCATTCTCTGGAGATACGTATAGGCTAAGTATGCAAAACCAGTTTAAGGCTATCCCTCTATGCAAGTCCTTGGAATCTGGCACCTACTGTTATATTTTCAGTCTTTGGGGCTTCAACAGAAACTAAAATGGATTACAGTTTCAATTAAAATACTGTTATATATGTCCTGTTATATACATCCTAGTCAAATAAAACTAGATTTGATGTACCCAAGGCCTAGCTCATACTTTTTAGAACTTTCTTGGAGCTAAGCAATGTACCTTGCTCATAGAACCTCAAAATATCAACTATTAAACTCAATAATTATGAAGCTCATAATGGCGAGTTAGAAATTAATTTCCCTGAGCAAAATAAGGACCTCGTTAGCTATCAGTAGCCACTATTTCTAAAATGAGCAGTGCAAATTCCTCTGGTAACACTAGAGAAGACTGCAGCAACTTCAGGCAGCTGTGCACCAGAGCTGGGCTCTTCCTCATGTCACTTTTTAACAGCAGCTGTCAAGTCATAGAGAACCTTTGTTCCCTGCAACACCATCCCTTATTTTTATGTCAGATGTTTCCAATGTGTTCAATATTCCTTCACTCAAGTAAATGTTTTTTCCTGCCTCAAGTTAGTATGTCATTTAATCTAACATGAATGATTACAGATAGCTCCATAATTTATCCCCCAAAACTCTAATGCAGAATGATAAAAGCTACACTAAGTCCAGTAATCCTTTTAGCTTCTTTTTAACAAAACTTAGTGAGGCTTCAGTCAATGTTGGTAATTGCCTCCGACTGCCTAAAGCAACCACGTGCCTTTCATCTGACTTCTGTGCAATTTCAGCTAAGATACATATACCTCCTGTGTAGTATTCGGTTGCAAATCAATAGACCTGGTATGTCACTAGCAAAAGTACAGTACAAAGTCAACTTACAAACTGGTTCTATTACAAAAAGCTTTTTCTAAGTCAGTTGTTTGTTGCTCATTTCCCCAGGGAATTTTTTTTCTAATTTTTTTCCAAATTGTGGTTATGTCGATAGGCTAGACCACAAAAGCTACTATTGAAATTGATACAGTCTTGAGCCGGTATCAGCCCCAAGTTCTAACCTCTGAAGCAGAGTCATTTGGCCCAAGAAAAAATAGGAAAATAATTTCTTTCCCCTTTCCAGAGTACATAGCCAGCCCTAGACAAGACTTACAAGGAGAAAAGGTTTGTCTTTAGAGCACCCACTGTATACCCCAGCCTCCTCAACCTGCCTTACTCCCCACTACCACTCTCTTCCCTGGCTTTAGCCTCCTTCTGAAAACATTCTAGGTACAAAAACACCGGTCTCTCTTCCCCCAGTTCCTTCCACTCCCAAATTAAAACTAACAATTCCTTCAGGAAAGCTAAATCTCACCTAGAGGCAGGCACTACATGGAATATTATCAGCCCAAATTAGAGCATACTGCTGTATAAGACAACTCACCCCAACCTATCAACCAACAGTTGCTCTTTTAAAAAGCAAAATTCTAAACCAAAAATGAATCTTTAGTAACATTTAGATGATCAAAAAGAAAAAAAAGTTTCAGACTCTGTGAAGGGAAAATTGAATGGGTAAACCACCATTTTGGGGATGTCAGCTACCTAAAAGGAGCTTTAGAGCTTATTCTTCACGGCTTTTATCCTTCCAAACCCACACACTTTTTTTTTGGCAGCTGGCCAGTACAGGGATCAAACCTTGGACCTTGGTGTTATCAGTCCCACACTCTAACCAACTGAGCTAACCAGCCAGCCCTCCCACAGACTTCGAAGGGAAAGAAGAAAAGAAAAAGGTTTTCCTCTTGCTTTCTTCCCCTCCCTCCACTATCCTACTACAATTTATAAAACTAACATATCAGCTGGCCAAGATCACACAAAAATTTTTAGTTCTTAATGTCAGTGGAGTGAGTTTGAAAATTGTCAACAAGAAAGAAAAGGCCCTTCCATGGCTAAAACCATTCTGCATATACACAAATCATCTGTAGGTAAGACAAGCTTAACTCAGGTACTACCTACATAACTTAGAGCTGTCATAATATTTAGAAGCCATGATAAAGCTTATTTCTCTTTAACTATTAAATATTTGTTTGCTCTCATGTCTACATTCCTCCCAATTTTTGTCATCTTATTTAAATAGAATAACTTCATTTAGGTTTTATATGTTAAGGTAAGAATTAACAACAGTCTTTTATAAGCACAATGATGACTGGCACAGAGTAACTGATAAACAACAGAGAGGGCTATGTGGACATTAATAGATACCTCACACCATCCCCGTCGGAGATTTGAGTAAATCCCATTACAGTTGGCCCTCCATATCTCCAGGTTCCATATCTGTGGATTCAACTATCCGCAGGTCAAAAATATCCAGAAGAAAGTAAAAACAATAAATAACAATACAACAATTTTTAAAAAGCAAACTTAAAAAACAATGGGGTATAACAACTATTTACATTGTATTAGGGATTACAAGGACCTTAGAGATGATTTAAAGTATATGGGACGATATGCATAGGATATATGCAAATCCTATGCCATTTTATATAAGAAATTTGAGGATCCTCAGATTTTGGTATCCAGAGGGGTCCTGGAACCAATCCCCCTTGGACACCAAGGGACATATGGGGCACTTCAAAAAGTTTGTGGAAAAATAGAATTGGCAGATAATATGAACCTTTCTATGAACTTTTTGATGTACCCTCATAGGTAATTTATGCATCTACCCCATTGTTTCCATCCCTATAGTTACTACCTTAGTTAGCCTTCTGTTTTAGTCCGTTTTGTGCTGCTATAACAGAAATACCTGAGACTGGGTAATTTATAAGGAAAAGAGGTGTATTTGGCTTACGATTCTGGGACAGCTGCATCTGGCACGGGCCTCAGGCTGCTTCTACTCATTGCGGATAGTGGCAGCAGCTGGCAGGTACAAGCAGATCACAAGGGGGGAGGAAGCAAGAGAGAGAGAAAGGAGGTGCCAGGGTCCTTTAAACAATCAGCTCTCGCAGAAACTAATAGAGCGAGAACTCGCTCACTACCCCTCCTCCCCCAGGGAGAGCATAATCCATTCATGAGGGATCCACCCCATGACTCATTCAGTTTCCAACACTGCCACATTGGAGATCAAATTTCCACATGAGTTTTGGAGGGAACAACACATCCAAACTCCATCACCTTCTTTACCTCTTCTTTTTGGAGTCTGGCCAGTATGGGGATCTGAACCCATGACCTTGGTGTTATAAGGTTGTGCTCTAACCAACTGAGCTAATCGGCCAGCCCTTCCTCTTTCTTGTATGGACCACAGCTGCCTAAACAGCATAATGCTAACTAACCTCTGTGGGACACTTTAAATGAACAAGACAGCCCCTGACCTCCAGCAGCACACAACTTTCCAGGCCTGAACCCTACCTTGTATCGTTTTTCATACCTAGATCCTCCCCACACCAGGATCCACTACAGCAGACTCAGCCACACCACAGACCTCAGAGCCAGTATAGACTCCAGACAGGAAGCATACAGAATCTCAGTATTGTTAGCTTTGTTATTCATCTGGCCTTGAAATACCACAATGCCAACAATCGCTTCTGTTTTATTCCCAAACCCCAATATCACCATTCACTTCCCTCTCCTTACCAACTTTCCCAGTCAACATGTGTTCCAGCCCCAACCCAAGCTCTGATAATTGGGCTGCTTCTACTCTTTTTTATACTCATAATCTCCTAAGTAATCCAGGCCTTCTTAGAACCAGGGTCTCATTTTTCATTTGTTTTTAAGAGCATTATTGAGATATAGTTCACATACCATAAAACTCACTCATTTTAAGTAATACTATTTAATGGTTTTTAGTCATTCACAAGGTTGTGTAACCATCAAGAGTATCTAATTCCAGAACATTGTCACCACCCCAAAAAGTAATCCCATACCCATCAGTAGTCATTCTCCATTTCCCCCATACCCTCCCAATCCTAGAGCCACTAAATCACTAACCTACTTTCTGTCTCTATACTTTCCTGTTCTGGATATTTCATATATACAGAGCCATACTATATGTGGTTTTTTATGTCTGGCTTTTTTCACTTAGCATAATATTTTCAAGAGCATGTATCAGTACTTCATTCCTCATTCCTTTAAATTGCCCTTGTATGGACATACCAAACTATATTTATCCACTCATCAGTTGATGGACACTTAGGCTATTTCCACATTTTGGGTTTTACAAACAATGCTGCTGTGAACATACATGCACAAGTTTTTGTGTGCACAAGTATTTTCACCTTTCTTGGGTAAATATCTAGTAGCAGAATTGCTGAATCATATGGTAACTGTGTTTAACTTTTTGAGAAACTGTCAGAGTGCTTTCCAAAGTGGCTGTACCATTTTACATTCCCACTAGCAGTGTTTGAGGCAGTATATCCTCACCAACACCCATTATTAAACATCTGGGGCTGGCTGGTTAGCTCAGATGGTTAGAACATGATGTTGACAACACCAAGGTCAAGAATTCACATCACAGTTCTGGCCGGCTGCCAAAAAAAAAAAAAAACCTGGCTTTATGATTATAGCCATCCAAGTGGGTGTGAGGTAGTATCTCACTGCAGTTTTGATTTGCATTTCTCTCATGGAATTTTGAGCATCTTTCCATGTGCTTATTTGGCCATTTGTATATCTTCTTTGCAGAAATATCTATTCAAATCATTGCCCATTTTTAAATTGGGTTGTCTTTTTATTGTTGAATGTAAGAGTACTTTATATACTCTGGATACAAATCTCTTATCAGATATATTATTTGCAAATATTTCCTCCCATTGCCCCATTCTTATAAAGTCTTCCCGGTTGGTCTAAAGGTAGTAAGTTATCTCAATTGGTTGCTCAGTCAGTCTCAGATCAAACTTCTTGTTCTACTCTTTCACTCTTCTCACTACTGCACTTGACTAGTCTTAAAAAAATAAAAATTAAAAAAATAAATAAATAAAGTTTTCTTGCCATAAATTAGTACACAGCTCCTAAATCCCAACCCTGGCCGAAAGTCCTGTTACCGACCAATAATTCCCCATAATTCCAACTTCCACATACCCAGACTTCTGAATAATACCTGCTCCTGTGCTTCCACTAGGTGATGGTTCTACCGTGTTGACTGCTGACCTAAGAATGAAACTTCCACTGCTATTCCCCTCCCTCTAACATCCCATCTACCCTATCCCCATGGTTCTACCGTGTTGACTGCTGACCTAAGAATGAAACTTCCACTGCTATTCCCCTCCCTCCCATCCCATCCCATCCCATCTAAACCCTGAGCTTTCCCCATCACACTGAACTTCCTCTACCTATACCATGCCCTAACATAGTTCACTTGTCCCCATATGTGGGTTTACCCTATTTCATTAACCCTAAGATGCCATCAATTGTAAGATCATTATTTTATGTGTCCCCCCCACTCCAAAAAAAAAATGCTACCAATACAATATGACATGCCATTGATTGTAATACATCTCAGTTTCAGAGATAACACAATGTAGCGAGGGAAATGTGTGTCTTACAATCGATGAAATATAGTAGTTCTAGACAACAACTCTGGTATTATTACAATTTTACATATGAGAGCATTGAGGCTCAGTGGTTAACCTGCCAAAGGTCACAAAGTCAGTAGTTTGGTGGAACTGCAATCCACATTAGGTCTGACTCCAAAGTAGACCCTTTCTTTAACCTGCCATATTAACATCAAAGCATATAGCTGTACCAGTTTTAAAAAGAAATCCTGTAAGCCCTTAAAACAAGTGATTTGTTTTTTTTTTTAATTATAAACTACTATATACAAATAGAAAAGGAAAATAAAAGCAGTTTCATTCAAAGTGAAAACACTCCATTTCTATGTTAAGAATAAAGGCTTAATTAAGTATGTCAATATTTTAAAAATACAAAACAGATACTCTTTGATCCATCAATTTCACTTCTAGAAATTTATCCTAACAAATACATCTGAACATATATGAAATGACATATGCAAGGCCATTCATTACTGAACTGTCTTTAATTTAAAAGACCAAAACCAATTTAAACTATCTTCAGCAAATAACTGGTTAAATTCTTAACACTCATTCAGTATGAATACAACCATTTTAAAAAGAATAAATTCATAACTAATATGGAATAATCTGTAAGATATGTTGCTAAATATACACAGTTTATAAATATACTTCATGTGCATAAAATATCTCTGGAAAGATACACAAGAAACTGATTAGCTTCCATTACCTGTGGAAACAAGAACTGGGTTGCGGGAAGACATGAGTGAAAGGGGAAATTATTTTTTTTTTTAGCTTTTGAAATTTGAAACATGTGAATGAAAGAGGGAATACAAGGGTTTGAAAGACATAGGTAGATTAAATATAAATTCTTTAGTAATAAAAGCCAGATTCTAGTCCCCGCTCTACCAACAACTAGGCTGAGCATTTCTGGACGAGAAAACCTTTCCTGGCTTTCAGCTGTAAATAAGAAATTTGCTCTTCATGATCTTCTCAGACTCCTTCTAGCTCTATAATTGTATTATGACATATTTAGCTCCTAAAATGTGTCAAATATAATTTATAGGTGCTATCAAGAATTTATTTAAGTTTGTGTTATGCAGAAAGAACATTGGATTAAGTGAGGAAGGTTTGCTCAATGCCTTGGCTCTGCTACTTTCCAGCTGCAGAATTTGTAGCAAATCACTCATCACTGACACCAAGTTTAATTACCTGCAAAGCTGTAGTAATAGTTACTTTCCAAAGTTTGTCATAAGTAGTCAAATAAGATGTTAAAGTTTTCTGTAAACTTTATAGCACCATGTGAAATGTAAATTATTGTACAGACTCCTCCTTCCGGTATTAAAGTAAGGTCAGACCATGGATTTGCATCAGACCCGAATATCACATTTAATTGTTATATGACCTTGGGAAAGTTAATCTCTTAAATCTCAACTTCCACACCTATAAAATGGGCATAATAATTCTTATTTGAAAGGGCTATTGTGAAGGTTAAATGACACTGTAAAGTGCTCACAACACTGCTTAGCTCAAAATGGGCATTCAAAATTGGTCTTCTTCCTTTCCAAACTTAGAAATGAAAGGCTGCCCCATAAGCAGGTAGGTGACCAACTCACTTGTAGCTGTAACTTTTGCTCCCCAGACTCTGGGTTTTTACTTCCTTTTCCATTTCCTTTCCCCTCTATCCACTGCTATCTACTAATATCCTAAACCCCAATTCCATTTCTCATCTCTTCTAGATGAGAGAATGGTCTGTAGATGCAAAACTAGAAGTAAAAGGGGGTAATTTTCACAGCCCATGTTCTACTAAACTGCTAAAACTTCCACATGAATCTTCCTTAGGTTCAATCTCCAGCCCATTCAATCTACAAATACTGAGCACCTACAATGTTGCTAGGTGCTGTGTCAGGAGCTGAGGATTGCATTCCAGGTTCTCACGGGGCTTGCCATTTCTTGGAGGGCTACCACCAACAAATGAACAGACATAATATATCAGAGGTGATACAAACTCTGAAGAACAATGAAGAGGACTGACAACAGCAGGAGCTAGAGGGGAGGATATAATACTGCATAAGAGGGCCAGAGAAGGCTTCACTGACAATGGGACTTGTGAGAAGAAAATCCCAGATCAATTTAGAGTGAGCCATGCTGCTATCTAGGGGAAGATCATTCCAGGCAGAGAGAACACTGAGTTAAAGGAAGTGAGGTGGGAGTATGTGTAACATGTCTGAGGAACAGCAAGGTAGTCAGTGTGGCTACAACAGAACAAAGAGCAGGAAGAATGGTTAAGGCAGTCCTGAAAGTTATCAGGGAGGCAGGCAGAGCCTCGTAGGCCATAGTGAGGACTCTGGATTTTATTCTAAGTGAGATGAAAACCACTAGAAGGTTTGAGGAAAAAGACTAAAATGTTCGGACTTTCATATTAAAAGTAACACTGGCTGCTGAGGAAAGACTGGAACATAGAGGGTGGTCAAGGATGAAAGCAAAGAAACTACTTAAGAAGTTATTACAATAAGTTATGAAAACAAAATGGCAACTTGAACAAGGGTGGCTGGAGTAGAGGTGAAAAGTAGCCAGATCTATGTGTATTTCCAACGAGAGCCAATAGGATTTGCCAGTGAGGTAGATGTGAATATAGGATCTGTGAGAACAACTTGAACAAGGGTGGCTGGAGTAGAGGTGAAAAGTAGCCAGATCTATGTGTATTTCCAATGAGAGCCAATAGGATTTGCCAGTGAGGTAGATGTGAATATAGGATCTGTGAGAAAGGACTCAAAGATGATGATGCCAAGTGTTGGGTGGGTGTGTGTGTGTTGTTTTTGGTTTTGGGTTTGGGTTTTTTTTTGCCTAATGAAAGAATGTTGGTATCATTTACTGGGATGGAACAGGCTAGTAGGTGTAGAGAATGGAGGCGAGAACAAGGAGTGGTCTGGGACTCACTGAAAAGGTGGAGTTGAAGACAAATTTGAGGTTCTACAACAGACAGATGGTTTTAAGTCATAAGACTAGATCAGAAAAGAACAGGGCTAAGTACTAGGACCTAGGGCACTCCAGTGTTGAGAAGTCAGGAAAATGAGGAGGATCCAGACAAGGGAACTGAGAAGGAGCAGCCAAAGTAGTAGGAAGAGAACAAAGAAAACAGTAGCCAGGAGCCAAAAGAATAAGTATTTCAAGAAGGAGAGAAAAGGAACAAGTGTTGCTAATAGGTCAAATAATCATAATAACAGTAACGACAAAACTGCTATGTACCAGGCACTGTTCTATCTCTACTTTACAGATAAGAAAACTAAGGAACAGCAAGATTAAGTAGGGAAACTATATAATTTATTGATAATATATAACTGGGATTGAAAGGGGATGCTAATAATAATTACATCAGGACAAGAGGCATAATGCAGGACTGTCCTACACAAACTAAGGTGAAGCACTTCTCTCAATCATGGAAGGAATTCTTCTTCTTTATTTCTTATTCAGTGTCCTAATCTTATCCTATACTGATTGCTGCTTTCCTTCCCCATCTTGCTAGCAAGGGACAGAAGTGATCTGATACTTCCTTTCAAAGGGATTAGACAAGAGCCATCCCACAGAGGTAATCAAAACAGTATGTATATTCACATCACTTCTGACACCTTTTCCAAGATTTTCTTGTAAGATTTTCACTGATTCAAGAAGGAAACATTTAAAAATATTTTAAACGTATTTTGGAAAATGTAGGACAATTATAAATAGATAATACACTTTAAAATGTGCTTGTTTCACAGAAACATAGCCATGAATGAAGGAAACTAACATTGTAAACTAATAAAGATACATAAACATACACACATAAACAAGATGTGTCACAGCAGCTTTGCTATTGTGAAAAACTGTTAATAACCTTAAAATGTCCCCAACAGGGGAGTGGTAAATAGCCAAAAGGAATGAGATAAATCTCTGTGTGTGTGTAGTGGATTGAATTATGTTCCCCCAAAACTCAATGAAGCTTAAATTGTGTCCCCCAAGTTTTATGTATTAGAAACGTAGCCCCCACTGTGACTGTTAAGAGGGTGGGAATTGAAGGGTGGAGCCCTAGAGAGGTGACTGTATTGTAGGACCAAGTAATAGTGAATGGATTAAAAATGGTGGTCAGGGGCGTGGTTCTGAGGGCTTTAAAAGAAAAAGAAAGTCTGTCTCTCTCTCTGCTTCCACCATCTTGCAATGTGAGACCGCTGGGTCACTGTCACCACCACCAGATGTGTTTATTGGACTTTGTACTTCCCAGCTTCAGAAACTGTAAGCAATAAATTTTCTTTTTCTTTATAAATCACCCAGTTTCAAGTATTTTGTTATAAGCAACAGGAACAAACTAAGACAGCATGGATTAGAAAAGAGCATCAATGGCATGTGAAGCTCATTCGTTCAACAAATAGTTGTTGAGTACGCATTTATCCAGGAACTAGGATACAGTCCTGAACAAGAATAAAACTAGCATGGTCCTGGCACTTGGGGAGCTTACATTTTAGTAGAGACAATATACAAACAAAGAGAATAAAGACAATTTTTGAACTAAGTGCTATAAACACCAAAACAGACTAATGTGGATAGAGAATGGGTTGGGGGAAGGGGTTTGTTGCTTTTAAAAATTACATTGTCAAACATTATAGCTACAGAGCTATAACACTTAGTAGTAGCTTAAAAAACCTTATTAAGCCTAATACCACTGTTGTTTTATTTTCCTAATAAGAACTAAATTCCACAAGGCCTTCATCTCAAAATGGGAGAGATGAAGGAGAGAATTCTCTTACCAGTCTCCCTCCAAACCACAGGCTTAGAAGGCTGTGCCAGCACTTCTCAGAAAGTGGTTCTGTCTACTCACACCAAGGACCACCCTTCTTACTTCTGATTATTTCACCTCATTCATCCACCCAGAAATTCTCGGTAGTTTTTATAAAATCCCTTCTTATGGCTCTCAAATTTAAATTAGACTAGGTCACTGGATAAATTTAAACTCTTTCTATTAAGTGGAGGCAACTATGATTCATATCAAAAGGAACCATGTAGGGCCGGCCCGGTGGCGCACTGGATAGGTGCGCCGCTTGGGAGGCACGGCAGTGCTCGCGCCCGAGGGTTCGGATCCCACATACAGACCGGTTCCCACTCACTGGCTGAGCGAGGCACGGGAGCAGCGCCAAGGGTTGCAATCCCGTTGCCGGTCCCCGGTCCGGTACGGGGGCAACACTGAGGGTTGCGATCCGTTGCCGGACACGGAAAAAGACAAAAGACAAAAAAAAAAAAAAGTCAAGAGCTAAATGGCACATGTTCATAGAAATTAAAATTTTGCTCACACCATTTAAAGTCACAAATTATAGCATGTCCATATGTGTTCAGCCTAATTTCATAGTAAAAGAATGCCACATCAATTGTAAACCACATGAAGAGAAACATTCAACTAAATTCTGAATCACATTTATATGCATATAATATAGATCAGATGCTATAACTATTATTCCGTTTAGTAAAAGTACTTTCACAGTGCTTATTAGTAAATTCAGGAAGAGGCTCACTCACTATAGTGTGCATTACAGTGCTCCACTCACACACACACACAAATATACATCCAACTCCTAACACCTGGTACCTGTGAATATGACCTTATTTGGAAATAGGGTCTTCACAGATGTAATTGAGGATCATCTTGGACTTAAACCCAATTATCGTTATCCTTATAAGAGAAAGGAGAAGGAAATCTGAAACACGCAGACACAGAAAAGAGGGGAAGGCCATGAGAAGGTAGAGGCAGAGACTGTAGTGATGTATCTACAAGCCAAGGGTTGCCGACAATCACCAGAAGCTAGGACAGAGGCATGGAACTGATTCTCCCTCAGAGCCTCCAGACTGAATCAATATCAACAACTCTAGTTTGGAATACCAGAACTATGGCAAAATAAATTTCCTTTGTTTAGGGTCATTTGTTACAGCAGCCCTAGGAAACTAATACATTCAACTATAAAATTTGGCCTCCCTATCATTTTTCATATAAAGTTTATAAACCCAAGAGGAATAGATGATAAAAACAATTTTCTTCTACTCACAAGCTAATAGAACTCAAATACAGAGCTGTCCTCACAGCATTAGCACTACAATTTATTGCATTGATATCTACAAAGACCCCTGAAATAACTGTTTTCATTCTCTGAACTAGAGAGATACAGTCAACAAAAACACAAAAGGAAGAAGAGGGTAAACAGAATTAAATGATTTGAAGACTTTTTTTTTAAGCAAAGTAGTCAAAATAATCATGTTTTAAGCTGCAGTAAATCTCAAGAGTAGCCAACAAAGAATAAAAAGATTTAACAAGTTAATTTTATTATTTTTAATTCAGTTTTTTACAATAAAATAATAAATCCTCATTGTAGAAAATTTGGAAAATCATTAGAAAAAATTGTAAAACTCACCTTTAGAACCAAAGCCCTTCTTCACAATTTCTCAAATTAAAATGTGAAAGTAAACATATATTTTCCACTTTTTGAGGTGAATAGCCATTTCTTAAATTTCTCAACTATGGCCCATCATTAAAGGCCTTTGTTTACAATCAAGTTTATATGGCAGTTACACAACTATGAAATCGAGAGTCTACAATGGAAATTCTGATCTAATTTTAACACAAGCCTTATAATTAAAACACACAAATGGGAACTACAAGGAGAGATTTATTGTCATGGGGGTTTCCAAAAAGGTGCTTTCCCTCGATCATTTTGGGTTCTGGACTGTTCTGGTCTCTAATCATAATTTACATATCAACTAAGTCCTCAATTTTAGAAATAATATGTACAGAAATAAGAAGTGATGAAAAGCAATAGAGAACAAAATATTAACAAACTTTATTCAAGAGTTCTTGACTAATGATTTTCCACATTTCCCTTTCATTGCATTTTTTCAAAACATAATTATCAATTAGATGGCATAAAAAATAGATAAAGAGGAACGAATAACAGCTGCCATTCAATAGCAAAGGCTGAAACACTGAGAATGAGAAAAAGCTTGAAAAATTTTTCCAAGCCAAATCTGAATGCAGGCACATTTTTAAATGTTTTACTTAAACAGCCACGTTCTTGTTAAAAACAAAAATTTCACTAACTCCAGGTAAATTTTTAAACTAAAGTTTTACCATTGAAATATGTTTCTTCAAAATTACACAGCATTCCTACTCCGTAAATGTGGACTGCATGTAATGACTTCCTTCCAAATAATACAATACGGCGGGGGGGGGGTGGGGGGGACGACTTTATAGCAGAGAAACCAGACAAACATTACCTCAGCCAGGTGATCAGGGTCAACATCCACAGTCATAAATCATGCTGATAGTATGCACCTTTGATATGATGTGATGAAAGGGCACTTTATCACTCTCCTCCTCAGAAAAACTCATAACCTTTGTCCAGTCATAAATTTATTAGACAAATTCCAACAGAGGGACATTCTACAAATCACTTAATGAGTATGCTTCAAAACAGGGTAATCAAAAATAATGAAAGCCAGCAGGAGGAGCCTAAGACATAACAACTAAATGTAATGTGGTATCCTGATGGGAGCCTGAGACAGAAAAGGGACATTAGGTAAAAGCTCCTGAAATCTGAATAAAGTATAAACTTAAGTGAATAATAATGTATCAATATTGGTTTATTAATTCTATCAAATGCATCATTCAATGTAAGATGATAGTAATAGGGTAACTGGAGGGCCAGATCTATGGAAAATTTCGGTACTAACTTCTCAGATTTTCTGTAGATCTAAAGCTCTTCTTTCAAAAAAAAGTCTATTAAAAAATTGGGCCGGCCTGGTGGCGCACTGCTACAGTGCGCCGCTTGGGAGCCTGGAGGCGCTCCCGCCGAGGGTTCGGATCCCACATACAGACCGGTTCCTGCTCACTGGCTGAGAGAGGGGCGGGCGCAGCACCGAGGGTTGCGATCCCGTTGCCGGTCCCGGTCCAGTACGGGCGCGACACTGAGGGTTGCGGTCCGTTGCCGGACTCGAAAAAAGACAAAAAGGGAAAAATCCCGTTGCCGGTCCCGGTCCGGTACAGGCGCGACACTGAGGGTTGCGGTCCGTTGCCGGACTCGAAAAAAGACAAAAAGGGAAAATAAAAAAAAAATTACACAGTCATTTCTAGAAAAATACAAATTAAAGTCCCAGATAATACTTTTCTAATCACCCACCTGTAAAAGCTTAATTTAAGAAAAACAACTTGATCCACTAACTAAGCAGTATCTTCTAGCACTAACATTAAATCCAGGTATTTGGGAGCAAGATATGGGGAGACCAAAATGACTCCACATTTTTCAAGCAAACATTTGATTTACTGTGATAAGGGTGTGAAAACCCAGTTTCATAACCACAGAGCTATTTATAAATAAGATAGATAATAAAAATAACAAAAGAATTTTGTAATTCAGAAGAGGTTTCTTTTTCTTTGGCAGTTGGCCGGTATGAGGATCTGAACCCTTCACCTTGGTGTTAAAACACAGCGCTCTAACCAACTGAGCTAACCAAAGGGGATTCTTTTAAAGCAAAAAAAGAGTAATCTAATCCAAAACACTACATCAGAATCCCTGAGCAGGAAGTCTGGCCCTTCTTCCAACACACTATATTAAATTTTATGTCCCTGAACACACTGACTCCTTGTTTCCTCATTTACATAATGGAATGTAAGAATGGCACAGTGTAATAACCAAAGGATGCTCAGAAAAAAATAGCATATCATAAATAACAATATAAAATTCTTACTCTTTCATTTCACTGGCATCTACTAAAACCAATATTTTGTTAGTGAAGGATGCATCAGTACCAAGTAAGAGAACCAACCAAGAGAAAGAGAGCAGTGGTACAAGGGAAGGGAAAGTAGAAAGAGCATTAACTACAGCCAGCATTTACCAGCCCTTTTTACATCTTCCCCTGCAAAGGTGTCCTGATGAAACTCTCATTTCAACTAACACTTACTGAGATGATCCTAAAAATTGTTACACTGTAATTCACCAAAAGTCGGGTTCTAAATGCAAATCAGACATTGGAGATAACCAAAATAAGTGAAAATAAGTCCCTGCCCTCAAGGAGTCTGCTCATAGTCAAGTAGGAAGCAAGACAAGAAAACAAATACCATCTTTTGTTGACTCTAAGATACCATCAATTAGAAGATGCATCCTAATTACAAAGATATTAAAATAAGAATTTTTTAAATGAGTTAAATAGAACGGAAGAGATACTATAACTTCTGCATGGTAAGTGCTAGAGTAGGTTTAGGATAAGGTACTATGCAAGTATAGGTGTGAAAGCGCCACCATTTGTATTTGTTTTTTAGCGGCCAGTTGGTACAGGGACAGAGCCCTGGACCTTGGTGTTATTAGCACCATGCTCTAACCAACTGAGCTAACCAGCCAGCCGTAGCACCACCATTTGACATCGCTACCTTCACAGCTGTGTGTATGGAAGGAGGGGAAGTTCAACCGATTCTTAATCATCTAAGTTAATGAGAAAACAGTTCAAAATGTATATATACTTCTTACCAAGAACATATTTATTTGCAAAATCCAAGACAGACCTGTGAACATGCAGAATATTTTCTAATAATTTTTTTTTTTTTTGTCCTTTTTGAGACCGGCCGCACCACACTCAGCCAGTGAGCGCTGTGAGCGCACTGGTCATCCCTATATAGGATCTGAACCCGCGGCGGGAGCACCGCTGCGCTCCCAACCCAGCACTCTCCCGAGTGCGCCACGGGCTCGGCCCCTAATAAAATTTTTAAAGCCCACATGAATAAATTCGTATTTAAACAAAATTCACAGGTAATGACTTTTAAGAAATGTAGCCTTTTTGCCAACAAGAAACAGAAGATGAGGGAACTTAACAGTTTTTCCTCTTGATATATATTCTCCTAGAAAAAATACTGTTGCAAACCTTTTAAATGTATGAAGGGGACAATCATAAAATGAACGACTTTATATTTCTAAAAGAGAATCACGTCATTTTCAAAGGCAGCAGGAAGAACAAAGCAATCATTTCCATGATGTTTTTCCCCCTCAGTTAGGACTAAAGCTCTACTTCAGACAGGAAAGGAAAACCCTGTCTTTGTAAACTCCTTAAGGCTTTGCATATAAACCCTAGAGAAATATTTGTTGAATGAATGAATCACCATCCTAATAAATCCTATATGAACGGGGATGAGATGCCCAGAGATGAGATGGCACTTGCTCAATTAAGTGCCCTTAGACGAAAAGCAAAACCCTTCTCTCAGAGCAGGGCTCCTGAGCGCAGCCAGGTGGGGCTCCACCCTGGCCTCCCAGTGCTGTGGTCACTCCAAACCAGCTGGGCAGTGAAGCAGCAAAGACAGAAAAATGTCTCCTGAGGAAGGCAGACAGTGTACAGAAAAGAAAACGCAAACACGGACATTTTGATGATTCTTTCAGTCTCCGCTCTTGGGGCTATTCAAAATTAACTAGTGCTGGTTAGTTAAAGGATGCTGCTAGTAACACTAAGGTCCAAGGTTCAATCCTTATAGTGGCCAGCAGCCAAAATAAAAAAAAGAGAGAGAGAGAGAGAGAGAAAGAGAGCGAGAGAAAGAAGTAACTATAAATTGCACTTTTAGAAAAATTAAGTTTTACACTTCAAATTCCTTCAGGGAAACATATCTGTACACCCTGAGTCACCTCTATTGACTTGTATTGTATAAACACAATACATGTATAGTGTTTACTATGTGCCAGGTACTAAGTACTTTATATATATTAATTCACTGACACATCACAGTAAGTCCATGAAGTAGGCACTCCCTATTGTCTCCATCTTACAAGCAAGGAAAGGGAGCCAGAAGAGGCTAAGTAACTTATCCAAAGTCAGATGGCTAATAAGTGGTAGAGTGGAGATTGATTCCAAGCAGTCTGGCTCAATTCTGTACCCCAAACCACAACATTATACTGAGAGCTACCTTCAGAAAACAAAATAAATGTATTGCCCCTATTCTATCTAGACCTATGGAGTAAAACGTCCAAATTTTCTCAAATCCTTCTCCCCACTCACTTCAGTCAATCCTAACATTTAGCAATAATGTCAAGCCAACAAACAGGCAAAGTTTTTCCTAGGTATGTGAGTATGACCTGCGTTGCAATAAAAAAGATATAAAACTATCCAGCTCCCTCTGTCTTCTAAGAGCACAGATAACTGCAAGTATACCATATACAATGAAGGATTTCTCCTCCTCCTCCTCTGAAATATTTTCAAAACGTCTCATGCCCAATATACAACTGATAAAAGGCCATGAACCTATCCAAAAGATTTATGGTGGAAAAATATATATATATGCCAGTTTATTTTTTCACAGTGCAAAATAGTTGTGTGATCAAAACAGCAAAAACTTCTAGGATAAACTAGCAAAAAGAATCCAACACAACATGATAAAGAGATTAGTTCCAGTCACCACTGTGTGTTTAAGATCTCTGATCTTAAGGCACTTAGAAGTAAGCTGTAAACTCAAAAGAGAAAAAGGAAGCTTGATGGAGAATTGATGACAAAATAAGATTACAAAACTACCAAACAATTCAACTGCAGTTATGTTACATGCATTACAATGAACTAATCACTAGAAAAATAAGTTTAAAAAACAAGGATACCAGGAAAAAAAAATCATGGTATGACAGAGCACAAAGATGAGTTAAATAAAGGTTTTCTTCCTGCATAATTCAATTTGTTTACTTAGTTGTAGCACTGCCCACCCACCATACCCCACAAAAAAAGCCACATTCCTTTGAGGTCATTTTACCTCCTGCTATTTCCTTTGCAGTGAGTCTGCAAAGTTGTGATGCATGGTGGTGATCTTATTCATTGAACAGAAAGCAATTGAGTGAAACATACAAGCAACAAAACCTCTGGCACCCTGTAAAACCACAAGAGAGCAAGATCTTTTTTTCCCATGTTCTAACAGATTTTTTCAAAGCTGTTTTCTTAAATGGCAATAAACCTAGAATGACTGCATGCTTGTCTAGAGTCATGTGCTTGGTACCAAAAGCCAGAGGTCAATTGAAATTGAGACTGGAAATTAATCAAGACAAAAGTTTTAAATGGACTTCTTTATTCAAGCAGCTCTCATTTACTTACTCCTTCATTTAGTTAATCTCAATCTGTGGAATATACTATAAAGCATATGTACCTCACAGGGCCTGGTTTTCCAAAGCCTTGCAGTTTCAAATATTGACCTTGCAGAGGACTGGAAATTTTCCTCAGGCTATAAAGTCTCTGGTCTAAGATAAAGATTTGTGGCACAGCAAGATTGCTGGCTCAAGGACAGACTAGTTACTGATTGTTATGTAAAGATACTGAGAAATTGCTATAAGATCACTTAATTGTCTAATGGAATGCCATCTGACTTGTTTCACTGAAAGCTACCAGCCTATATCGTTAAACTATAACCCCACCTATGTTCTCTTCCTGTAACTTCCTGGTCTGGAAAATAAATGCAGGAAGAGAACCCCAATTTGGGGTTAATTTCCCAAGGAAGGGATGCCTGTCACTTGAGGGTTCCAGGTGAGATTAACCACTTTGGGGCTTCTCACTGCTCAGAAGAGATGGGCTTTCAGTAATCCTTTGCATCTCAGTCACCCTGGGGAGGAGGGGTGACAAATTCGTGGGGGACAAAGCAACACAAAGCAACATCAATCTATAAACAAAATAAAAGCAATAGACATTTTTCCTATAGAAACTCATTAACACTTAGCCTTCAGATGTGCGGGCCCAAGGGTTCCCCTTAATCAATTTTTTTGTTTCTTTTAGAAAAGGTTATGCAAAAATATTAGCTAAAAATGATTTGAAATAAAAGCATAGGGAAGGAATTTTTCTGGAAGGCACTACACATACTGTCACAGTTTATTTTAAATAGCATGAATTGGCAAAATTAAATACAAAATAATTTAAATTTTAAAATTCATTTTTCAACACTGACAAACATAAAGTCATGAAAAGTAGTATAATGTAAAATGTGGGAAAACTATAAAAACGTCAGCTAATCTTTACAGTAATCAGGCAACGTAATGATAAAAGATAAACTGATTGCAAACAAGTAAATGCACATCGATACTTTCAAACCTTTGGAAAATGTCCATACCATTCCTCCTTCCACTCATATGACTAATTAAAAGCAAATTTTAGATGTTCTCAATAAGTTTCTCTTGGTGAGAGGATGGTAGGGTGGGCAGGGAACTCTAGAAGGATGGCACTAAATCCCTCACTTTATATTTACACTCTTCATATTTATAATTTTTAAAAAGAATGATCAAAAAGTGTCGAAATGTCTGAAGCCCTTATATGGGGTAAGGGTGGGGCCTAAATCTGTTGTTGTTTCCGCTAGTCTTGTGTTTTGTTAGTGCATATTTGTTTGATCATCCAGAAACCAGTGGCAGTGGGAAGAGTAGAAAGCTGTCTATCTATTAAGACTAACACTTTAGCCCACCTATGACCACTTTTAGCCAGTTTGGAGGAATCCTTCTTAATGAAGGAAATCTCAGATTTAACTCTCTTTCCACCATGCCCATGCCCATCCCCACCCCAGCTCGTTTGCTGGCCCAAAATTTAGTTTTTAATTCAGTCTGACCCATACATGAAGTTCTGCCTTTCCTGTATTTTTTTTATTACTAATTGTTCCCTACTCCCTTGAGCGCACCCTTATTTGGGGAGAGTAAGGTGAAGAGCACATTTGGAAATGTCTTAGGGTTCTTTTGAAGACAGTGATGCACTAAAAGGGTACATTTAAATCAGATCCAGTTATTAACAGGTTCTAGTACCATTCCTTGTACTGCAAGCATGTCTTGACAATGATTAATTCATTATAAATTAACTACAATTGAATTTCATTTAGTAGTTTTATAATCTTGCCTACCTAGCTTTAGTAAATTTATTGACTATATATTATGTAACATATTACGCGCTAGCCATTGCATATAAAAAACTACAACAAAGTGCTTGCCCCAAAAGAGATCACACTGAGCAGACAAATACACCCAATCCAATGAGTGATAACTGCTTTCGGGAAATAAACAAATGCTATCCAAACACATTCCATGTAGGAAGAAGTAACTAGCAATTATTCCATGCTTCTCTTCCTTGGTGTTTAATTTCTTCCTCTTTTCCTACCTAATACTTCCACACAAATAACAATTTTTCCAAATTTTTTTTACCTAAGAAAACCTTAATCATTCAAGTAATTTCCTTGTAACAACACATCTTATTGGCTAAACACCAAAAATCAAGATCTATATATCTATGTGTTAAAGTATTCACAATCTATCTTATGCTTTTTATTAGGGAAGTAAATAATATCCCTTGTTAATAATTTTGATCAGCCATATCCATCACGATCCATGATTAAATGTTAAAATGAGATCAATGAAATCACCAGTAAGTGATCAATAAGAGGCTATTAAACATAACCATTTAGATCTTAAACAAATGGAACCTGTAGAAATAAAAAATATTGTCTGATGGTAAAAATTCAATGGATAGACTAAAAAGCAGATCTGTTCAGACACTGCTGAAGAGAACTGAAGGACAGATGGTTGTGAACACAACTACAACTACAGGAGAGATTTAAAAGAAAATACTATGAACAACCTTATGCCAGAAATGTGAAACAGACAAAATGAACAAATAACTAGAAAAATACAATTTATCAAAATAGACTGAATAATAATTAGAAAGCCTGAATAGCCCTAGTACCAACAGAGAAAAAAACTTTGCCACCCCCACTTGCCCCCCCCAACACACAAAACCAGGTCCAGAAGTTGTAAAAGCAAGTTCTACTAAACTTTCAGAGAGCAGGTAACTCCAGTATCACAGAAATTCTTCCAGAGAATAAAAGGGAGGAAATATTCCCCCAACTCATTTTATAAGGCCAGTATAATCTAGATACTAAAATCAGACAAGAACATTATGAAAAATAAAAATTATAGGCCAATTCCACTAATAAACATAGATGAGGGGGGGAAAGCCCATATGCAAAATATTAGCAAGCTGAATCCAACAGTATATAAACAAGAATATACATTATAGCTAATGTCTCCCAGGAATCCAGGAATAGAATACATAGACTTTTTAAATTACAAATATAATTTATCATATGAACAGATAAAGAAAAGCAATCTGATCATAAGATACATAGGAAAAGCATGAGAAAATGTCACATCTTAAAAATTCATAGCAAGTGGGACTAGAAGGGAACCAAAATCCTACAAACTTTTTTTTCTTACAGTGAAATTCTGTAAAATCAGGTAAGGATGTCCACTATTACTACAGTTATTCAACATTATAATGGAGGTCCTACCTAATAAGAAAATGGTATAAAAATTGAAAGAAAATTATTTGATGATATGATTATCTACTTAGAAAACCCAACAGTATACACAGAATAATTACTGGAATTAAGAGTTCAGCAAGATCTTTGGATATAAATCTATATACCACCCCCACCCCCACCCCACCCGCACCCGCAAAAAACATCAAGACTTCTTCTGTATACAAGCCATTAAGAAAACCTAAGTCAAATAAAAGATACCATTTATAATAGCAACATCAAATATATGATAACTAGGAGTAAATCTAATAAAATATATTCTAGACCTTTAAGGAAAGAAATTATAAAGCTTTAAACAAAGGTGAGTTTAAAAAAAGGAAAACATGCATGAATGTAAAAGCATTCTACATTCATGCATAAAATTGTCAAAATGTTGATTTTCCCTTAATTGATCGAATTTAAATTTTTTTTAAAAGCTATTGGGTTTTTCACAGAACTTGAAATTCTTTACAAGTGTAAGCTGTAAGCTCCAAAGAATTTTCTTGTTTTGCTCAATGCCACTTTCCCAGCACCTAAAATTTCTTGGCACATAGCAGTTGATCAATATATATATTTGTTGAGTGAAATTTGTATTGAATAAACACAACCAGGGGACTTATCCTATATCATTTGTGAAATATATAGTGAAAATAACACAGGAATATGTTTAAAAAAAAAAAAGACTAATGGAACAAAACAGAAGGCCTAGAAACAAATCCACATATGTGAAATGTGAGCATAAAGAGGTAGAAGAGTATATCATAGGTGATGGATAGACTATTCAATAAATGATGCTGGGACAACTGCTTATGCACGTGGAAAAAAGTGAAATTGAGGGGAAGGAATTATAAAGGGTCCATAAATCTTTAAATACAGCCTGCATTATCTCTAGAACCTCCCCTAAAAGAGCCTCCCAAATTTTGATTTTCGAAATATACCTACATGCTATTCTAATTGAGAAAATACATAGTACTTTACCTGGAATAGAAATTCTTAATAATGTAAATGTTTACTAAATATTAGCTATCATTATACCTGAGCCCTCAAACTCATCTTGATGTGAAACCTTGCTTCATTACTTCCTAGCTTTGTAAACTTGCAGAAGTTATTCAAACTCTCTGAACTCTGTTGTACTTACTACAAATGATCTTGCACTAATAGCTACCCTCAATAAGAATCTGGTGAGGTTTCTTTTTTTAATCCTTTTACTACTGTTATTGTAGGATGGTATTACATTTGCAGATTAGCTTTTAGAATTAACACAGTTTAAGAACTTGAATCTTCAAATCCAAAAATACGGTATTCTTTTCCATTTAAGTCTTCTATGAGAACTGTGAACCTTGATAGCATTTATTTCTGTGTTCTAACAGAGATGTTACACATGTATTAAGTTTGTGGATGTACTGTCTTTTTATTTGCGCTGTTGTACAGGGGGGGGTCTTCTTCCACTGTATCTTCTATCTGGCTTGTAAAAATTAAAATTTTTGCATAAAGTACAAGTACTATTTTACATAAAATACCGTCCAGCTGTGGAATGGACTGGGGGGTTGAGGAAGGAGTAGCAATGGATCTTATTTTGAGGGAAAATGGAATTTGAAATCTCACTAGGCTTCTCTCATCTACTTTCTCAAATTTAAGAATTTTTGTCTACGAATATTGTAGAAAAGCATTCAGTAAAACGTTATTAGAATCCCTTCAAGAGACTGTGGTTTTCTTTCCTTGAATAACACCAAAAGTAACCTCATTAACCTATGCCATGGAACTCAAAAATAGCAGTACAGAAGGCTTCAACAGAATATGCACAAATCTGAAAATCTCAGGGCATATACCTAATGCCATATTTACTTTTCATAAAGCCAGGAATAGTGACAGCTTGAAACAACAAGAAACTAGACTTTTACATAGCTTCTAAAATGCTACTGCTTTTGTAATTTTTAGCATTTTGTATATTGAATTTCTATGCCAGGAAGTATGCCACTGTTAACTATTTTACATGATGCTTAAATTTTATTTTAAATAAAAAGTATATTAAACTCAACTATACAAATTGTTGTAATAAGACATTTCAAAGAATATGTGCTTTCCAATGCTAATAAAGTTTTGGAAAAGGCTATAAATATGCAAAAAAATTATCATCAAGGCTTACCAATTCTGAAATTTGTTTAGTAAAAGTAAAACAGTTTTACAGCAGTAAAAGAACAATTTTAAGGGGTAAAAATTCTACAACTTTATTCCAGCTGACCTGACCAAATCAGGAGTTCCAATTCAACTTAGGACAGTTTCCAGTAACAGCAAAATACATGTCTTCTGCTGGTAGGGAGGAGGGGTTGAGTTGGGAACACTGAGCAACCAAGCAGTTGAAATTCATGTCATATCTTAAATCATAAGGATGTTACACAGAAAATAAACACTGCAAACCTATTAAAAATATGACTTTGCTACTTTGTTCAGCTGTGGGAAACTAGGCAGTCATTTGTTTAAAAAAAAAAAAACTCAGATGAAACAGAAATAGCAAAAACCAATTAAGTCAAATTAAATCAAAACAACAGTGGCATTTTAAGACATAACATGCATGCATGAATTTCACTACAGAAGATATTATACTTAAAATACCAGAGTGTACTCAAAACAACATGTAAAAATAAAAATAGCTGAACAGAAGGTGGTCAGACCTCAAAACAAGTGCTATAACCACCACCCAAAAGTACAAAATAAAGGAAGTTGTCTTCTTCACAGGTGGGGGGGGGGGTCTTACTACTTATTCTATTACACTGGGGGGAGGGGAGCAGAAGAGGGGGAAAAACAATTTCATGCCCTTCCAAAGTGTTTAAAGAACAAATATAGCTTGTCATTACTAACTCTAAAAAAGGGAAGCATTGTTTTGTTAGCTTATGAAAAATTTTATCAGTACTCACAAAACTGCCTCTTAATTTACGCTAATAAACTAAGCAAACTGAGCTTGCTTCTCTCTCTCTCTCTCTCTCTCTCTCTCTCTCTCTGTCTCTCATTATCTAAAAGGGTCCCAGAGGGATGTGGGAATTAAAATTTTACTCCAGGAGAATAACTACTTACATTATTAACTCTCACTTGATTTCATTCGGAAGTCAAATTATCAGTAAAACTGCTACTAGAATTGTGACAATAAAAATCCATGTGACATAACCCAAATGACATAAATTTTCCCCTATTTTACATTTAACCAATCTCTAAATGCTTTAGGGAAAAGGAAAAATGTGCAGTACATAATTTTAACTGGTTCCAACCCACTCTTCATGGATTCATACATACTTCGTACCCACAACAACTCATCAGAGAAAAAATTTCATGGATGAAACTATTTTATTTATCCTCTCCCGTACTACAGGTAATGAAAATAGATGTTGCCTCTTACAAGTCCCTGCATTTATGTAATATGTGTGTATACATTAGTCACCATGACTTAAAATACAGGTCAGACATGAGAAAGTATGGAGGGAAAAATACAAAAAGGCCAAACTTAGACCAAATATAACCATTATAAAGTTAAATTGCTTCATTCAGAAGAAGAGTCTTGACAGGATATTTTAAAAATAAAATCTTACACTGTAGTGCTTATAACACACACACAAGGCTAGCAATAAAAGGGTGAGAAAAATGCATCAAATTCAGTCAACACAGGAAAGCAAGTATGAAAACATCAATATCAAACATGTTAAAATTTCTTTGGCAAGAGCTATAATGAGGTTTTAAAATGCCATTATGCAATAATAAAAACAGTGGCAACAAAAGAATAAACGCAAAAACTGTTGGAAATACTAAAAGTTAAGAAAAACATTATCTATGGCATGTAAAGTAGTTTAAAAAATAGGACATAAAGGAATAAATAATTAATGAAGGTTCCATGTACATAAACCAAATTTTTCACTTTAAAGCAGAGGCAGATTTTCCACAAAATGAATAGAGGTTGGGCTTTGAGTCCCCTCATTTACAAAGATGGCTTCTTTTCCCATTCTAAACAAATATTCCCGTGTGTGTATAATTTTGTATTCTCTTTCTTAAAGAGGGTCATCAAAATTATATAGGCTTTACAGCTATTAAAAAGGAAAAATTATATAAGCTTTAGGCCTTTCTCAAGTCTTGGATCTGGTTCCTGCACTAAAGACAGTACATATACCTTTTCTAATGTCTAAAACTTCCAAATCTCTGGCCACAATGCCAAAAATAAAACAAATAAAAAGCAGATATCAACAAAGACTTAAATTTTAAACATCAATTACAATAAAAATTCAAATGAGTAAGACATGTCCTAATTTAGAAAATTAGGGCCGGCCCGGTGGCGCACTGGATAGGTGCGCCGCTTGGGAGGCGCGGCGGCGCTCCCGCCCGAGGGTTCGGATCCCACATACAGACCGGTTCCCGCTCACTGGCTGAGCGAGGCGCGGGGGCAACGCCGAGGGTTGCAATCCCGTTGCCGGTCCCCGGTCCGGTACGGGGGCAACACTGAGGGTTGCGATCCGTTGCCGGACACGGAAAAAGACAAAAGACAAAAAAAAAAGAAAGAAAATTAAAACAATTTCAACACATACTCAAATAACTAACACAGTATTCACAGGTGAAATGTGCATGTGTTCCTCAAAAGAGAAAAACAAAGCAATAAATTACAACATTTTAGAAAACAATTAAACCCAAAGGAAAACAGAACAAAATAATTAAGGATAAATACAAGGATCTATTAATTGGCGGGGGGTGGCCAGTTAGCTCAGTTGGTCAGAGCGCAGTGTCAAGGGTTTGGATCCCCTCACCAGCCAGCTGCCAAAAAAAGAAAGAAAAACTGGTGGCACTGACAATTAATTTAAGAGTTGGTTCCTTGGTGTGGGGGTGGAAGGAGTGGGGAAAACACCATTCTCAAAATTCTGAGTACTACTGAGGAGGGACGTATTAATCATCTCAGATCCCCTCAAAAAGTAGAGGCAGTATGTTGCTATGCGGTAAGAGTAAAAAAAAAAAAAAGTTCAGATGATATAAATACTCAAGGGAAAGAGGTAATAACCAAAATAAGATACTCTTAACCACAGCTATATAATAAAATTTAAAAGCTTGATTAAGGCAATGTTTTTTACACCAAATTTTTAAAAAGAACAACACATATTTACACATAAAGCTGACATCTCAAGAGACAGAAAACTAAATCAACAGAAGATAAAATGTACAAAATTGTCTAAGAACTTTCAATGTAAGGATTAACTGGAATTAATAACAGTAAATTCAGATTTTCAAAGAACATAAAACTTAAAAATCTTGACAAATGTGAAGATGAACATACTATCCAATTCATTCAAGAAACACTATACCTATAAAACACAATTCAATAAACAAAAAACTTAGGTGAAATGATGGTGTATAAAATCCCACAGGCTCTCAGCCTTAGCACCATCTTCGTAGAAACCTCTGCACCATGAGAGCCAAGTGGTGGAAGAAGCGAATGCACAGGCTGAAGCGCAGGCTGAAGCGAAAGAAGAGGAAGAGATCCAAGTCAACGGCGAGTTTGCGCACCCATGGAGGGCACAGGAGCAGCAATATGGAATGCCGGAGGCCAGGGACGCTGGTACAAGTTGTTGGACTGCACGCTACTGTCTAGAACTTGTCTCACAATGGGTCTAGGATTTCCACCTCCATCCCATGACCAAGACCACCTCTGAGAGACCCAACTAGCTCATTCTAAAACAGTCCCTGTTGGTTCTTTTCCTGGACCTGTGACATTCTGGACTAGTTCTGTTATCAGCTGTGGCCAAGTGTAATGTGTACAGTAAATTATCTCTTCTGCTATGTTAGCTGAAGGATGAAAAAAGAAAAAGAAAATCCCTAAGTGTGCTAAATAAACATACTTGAATGAAGTGATGTATGTCTGAGGTATATAAGAACAATTCAACATTAAGGAATACCACATTAACAGGTTAATAAAAACAAATCAGGATCCATTTCTGGATCATGTGGGGGAAAAAAATCAGTAACAAAACAAGGACATCTACTGTGTTCACTTTGATTTAACTATTTTGCTAACTGATTAAAGTTCTGGCCAAAGCAATACAACTATTAGAATAGGATATTAAATTAAAAGGGAAGAAACAAATGAAAAGGCAAGCTATGAACTGGGAGAAAATATTTGCGATATACACAGCTGACAAAAGGACATGTTCCAAATACATTAAGAACACTTACAACTCAGTAACACAACCAACCCAGTTTTTAAAACAGACAAAAGATCTGAACAGACAGAAAAGAAGCTATACAAATGGCCAATACACACATGAAAGGATGCTCAACATCATTAGTCACCAGGGAAAAGAAAATTAAAACCACAGTGAGATAACACCGCACACCCACTAGATTGGCAAAAATACCAAGTGTTGGTAAGGACCCAGAGTAACTGGAAGTCCCATACATGGTTAGTGGGAATGTAAAATGGTACAACCATTTTATAAGAAACTGCTAAACTGTTTTCCAAAGTTAAACATACACTTACCTTATGATCCAATAATCTACAACATTATTTATCTAAGAGAAATGAAAACATAAAACCATACAATAACTTGTACATGAATTTTCAGAGCAGCTTTATTCATAGTTCCTAAACACTGAAAACAACCCAAGTGTTCCATCAAAGAGCAGACAAACTCAGTGGCATATCCATACAACAGAATATTATCAAACAACAAAAAGGAAGAAACTGCCACAACAAGCAATATCATGGATGAATCTGAAACCCATATGACAAGCAAAAACATCCCAGACACAAATTACATACTGTAAATTCTATTATATAAAGTCTGGGAAAAACTAAACCATGGCTATAAGTCAGTATAGCAGTTACCACTGGACATTACTAAATGATAAGGGACACAAGGGAAGTGACAGAAACGTTTTTGCTTGTGCTGATGGTTACATTTGTCGAATCTCGGGCTACCTGGTTGGTTACAGACTGGTGTTGATAACACCAAGATGCAGGGTTTGATCCCTCTGCTGGCCAGCTTCCACACCCCCCTCCCCAAAACAAAATAAAACTCATACAACAATACAATTAAATAGGTGCATTTAATGTACGTGGTTACTACTAAGTAATGAGAATAAAAATCAGTAACAGGAGGTGAGCAGGACATTACTTTCTACTTGACATATCTTTGTATCGCTCCCATCTTTGCATATGATAAGGTAAAAATTTTGTATTTTTAATGACACTTTCACAAAAATTTTACTCAGTTTTTCAGTGATTAAAAAACAGATTTTAAAAATCACATACACATATATTAGAGCAAAATAGAAAGACAAGAAACAGACTCCTTATAAAAGAAGATATAACAATATGTAAGAAAATCTGACCACAGAAAATAAAAGAACTGCATATCAAATCTTAAGAGAAACGATCTTTTACTAAGCTTTAAGTGATAGAAGAAGTCTTTACTTACTGTGTGTTTCACCATGCAACAGAGAACCTAAGTGAAGTAAATATAAAAGACATATCAGAGGCCTTTCCAAACAAGCTAAAAGATAAATAAGCTGGGCTGGGCCGTGGCTCACATGGAGAGTGTGGTGCTGATAACACCAAGGCCACGGGTTCAGATCTCTAATAGGGATGGCCGATTAGCTCACTTGGGAGAGTGTGGTGCTGACAACACTAAGTCAAGGGTTAAGATTCCCTTACTGGTCATCTTTAAAAAATAAAAAAATAAAAAATAAAAAAAAGATAAATAGGCAAAGACATGAACAAATCATATAAGAAAAAAATGCAACAGTGAAAATAAGAATTCAGACTTCCCAGAAATCATAGTAATACAAAACATCTTAAGTATCATTTTATATAAACTAGCAAATTTATTTACAAAAATTTTTCCTAATTATAAAATAATGACCATTGTAGAAAATCTATAAAAGAATAAAGAGGAAAATAACAACCTTTAGGTCTATTTCTATTTCTTCCCATTGTTTTTTCTATTATTTTCAGTATAAAAAATAGGACAGGACTCAATATATCACTCTATATTTTTTCTTCATGAAAATCATAACATAAGCAATTTCTTATGTCATTATAATCCTAAAGTAATTTTTATAAGCTGCATTGATCTGCTTTAAGTCCAGTAGAGAAATAAACTACATTTTAACCATTTGCCTATGTAGGATATTTCTAGTATATCACTATTATAAATCATATGATAAATATCTTTGTATACAGATCTTTACGGCTTTTACTCACTTCCTCACTTCCACAGTAAAACATCCCTGGAGGTGTACCTATCAAGTCAAAGGATAAGGGTAGGCTATAGTTAAATAATACCAAACTAAGGGCTGGTCAGTTAGCTCAGGTAATTAGAGCATGGTATTGACAACACCAAGGTCCAGGGTTCGATACTGGTATTGGTCAGCTGCCAAAAAATAAACTAATAATAATAATAATAATAATGCCAAACTGTACTCTAGAAAGCTGTACCAATTATATTCCCGTGAGAATGAAAACTTAAGGGAAAATTACTTTTCCTTAGAACTACTGCATGTTCAGTAAAGAAAATCGAGACAAAGAAAAGTAAAAAAATAACTAAAATCATCCCTAATTCCACCATCCAGTATGTCCACTCTTAATTAAGGGTCCTTTTTCCTATGCATATATAATTAAATCTGTACTGTACTCTGTATTCCCTTTTATAATCTGCTTTTCCCTCCTACCTTTAATGAGCATTTCCTTCTTACCAAATGTCTCTTAAAATTAATTTTTATGACATGTACAATTACTTAATCCATCTTTATTATTGACCATATAAGCTATTTCGAAATTTTGTTATTATAAGTAACACTGTCACAAAATTTTGTATATAAATCTTTGCACATATAGCATGAAAAAATACTTGGAAGATAACTACTGGGTCAAAGTTTATAAAATTTAAGACTTAATTCAGCTTGTTGATTTACAATTTCAATAGCAGTATGAGAGAACCTATTTCCCACAATACAATAGATAACATGTTATCAATCTTTATCAATTTGATCATTTTAAAATGGCTTCTTGGTTAGCCAGTTAGCTCAGTTGGTTAGAACGAAGCCATAAATAACACCGAGGTCACAGGTTCAGATCCCCATACTAGTCAACCAACAAAAACAAAAACAAAAACAAATTAAAATGGTTTCTTGTTTTTACTTTTACCAATTTTTTCTGGGGGGGAGGGGTGCTAATCAGTAAGAGATAACAATTTAAAATGTAAACATTTACCGTATTTGTTTTTTAATTGCTCGCCCTGTTGCCATTTTTTTTTAAGATTTAAGATCTAATAATCTTAAGCTTTAAGATTTTCCTTTTGAGAATTATTTGTATCATCAACACATTTTTTAAAACTGATATGTCTGCATGTAACCTATTAAATTACTCACTTGGGTAAAACTTTCATGAAAAGCATCTCAGCACACACATGCAATGGATCATTCTGCCTCCTTTATCAAAGAAATTATCTAGCCAGGATTCTCATCCAGTTCTTCCTTGTTTCTATAAATTCTAGTACATTCATAATCATACTAATATAAATACCCAACCCTTCTAGGAAGAAAAAAAAATGTATCATTCTTCCTGCCCAGCTTTTGTCTACCCTTCAGGTTGTGCTCTAGGTCTGATCTCCTTCCACCTTCTCAAAGGCCCTTGCCATCAACGGCCCCTTCTCTGGTATCTTTTTTCTATCTTACTGGCTTTTTCCCCAGCACATAAACAAGAAACTTTCTTCTTCTAAAAAACAATCATATGCACCACCTCCTGCATCCCCCACTTTTACTTTCCTTCTTTCTCATCCACCAACAATTTTCATGATCTCCCATTCAGTGCAGTCTGGCTTCTAGTCCCATCATCCCATTAATATTGCTCTCTGTGAGCAATTCATTGCCAAATCCAATCTTACTATTTTCACCACCAGATTATTTACCAATCTAAGGCATGTGACCTTGCTGAATACTCACAGCCATTCTTGAAACCGTCTACTTTCGGTTTTTATAATACCTAACATGATGTTTATCTTTAGTTCTCCAGTGGGTTCTACTCAGTCACCTTACTCCTTTTCTTCTTCCGGCCCCTTTTCAATGACAGCCTTCCAGAACTCCATCTTGAGCCACTCTGAACTCCTCAACATGGGTGACCCGCATCTATACAAACTATCTTCAACAATCATCTATTACTTTATATTCCCAAATCTATCTCTCCAACCAGATCTCTTATCTATACTTCTATTCTGATTATAAAAAAGGGATACATGCCTTCATAGAGCTGCCCCTGAAGCATCTCAAACTCTACAGGTTCAGAACTGAACTCATTATAAAATTAAGCTGAATGACATAATGACGTGCAATCTGCATCAAGAGGTATAAAAATACAAATTCATTTTTTGAGCTAGTACATGAATACAATAAAAACTTTGGAGTAAAACATTAATTACAGCATTACTAAACAAACAAAAAGCACCTTTAAAGGACTTTTCCTTCTGGGAAGAATGGAATAGACAAACTTTTCCCTATTCCTCCTGCTAAATAAAACAAAATCCTTGACATAATATATAAAACAAACATTAGATGACTCTGAAAGTTAGAAAGAAGGCAGACGGGCTAATGCCTTGGAACCCAAAGAGAGGACATCGTGGTGAGTTCCCAGAGTTTTCATTTTTCATCATACATCCCCAGAATTACAGCTGAAAAGGCCAGCAACCCAGAAATGCCAACAGGCACAGACAAAAAAAAAACCAACAAAAGCCTGGTCTCTCTAGCCAACAGACCAGGAATGGGGGCAGCCTCGCAAGATGTTAAACTTTTAGACAATAACCGCTCTACTCCAACCAAACACCACAGAAAAAACTGTGGCCCCACTTCTGCCCACAACAGAGAAGGCCAAGTGGGGAGCCTAGAATTCCATACTCAAAAAGCTGTAAAGAGGCACCCCAACACCCGATTGCAATGGTGTCAGAGAAAGTCAAATAGGGAGCCAGGACTTTCATTCCCATATGGCCAGTAATGAACCTCCCTCCCCCAATAGTGATCACTTGGAGAGCCTGGACTTCCATCCCCACCTCAGGTTTCAATGGAAGCTGAATAGGGAATCTGGACATCTACTTCCACCTGGCAGTAACCGAGGCAGCACCTCCCCTTCTCATGCCAGAGTGTTATTTTTAAAAAGACAGCTGAAACAGTATAAATAAGATCCAGAGCCTCAGAACAAAATATGAAAATGTAGGTTTCAAAAGCCCCGTGGCGCACTCAGGAGAGTGTGGCACTGGGAGCGCAGCGGTACTCCCACTGCGGGTTCGGATCCTATATAGGGATGGCCGGTGCGCTCACTGGCTGAGAGCGGTGTGGGTGACACCAAGCCAAGGGTTGCGATCCCCTTACCAGTCACAAAAAGGACAAAAAAAAAAAAAGAAAGAAAAATCCAAGAACCAGGGCAATCTCAAACAATGACAAAAAGACATTCAATAGATGCCGATGTAGAGATGACAGAAATGTTAGAATTATCTGACAAAGATTAAAGCAGTCCAGATAAAATTGTTTCAACAATTCCAAGCCTGCTTGAAAAAATGAAAAAATAGAAAGCCTCAGCAAAGAAACAAGTTACAAAGAACCAAATGGGAACTTAAAACAGAAAAATGCAATAACCAAAATAAAGGACTTAGTGGATGGTCTTAAGAGCAAAATGGAAGGGACAGAAGGAAGAATCAATAAACTGCAAGTTGGAACAGAAAGGACCCAATCCAAAAAATAGAGAGAAAATACACTGAAAAAAAGAAAAAATGAACAGAGCCTCAAGGATCTGCAAGACTATTACAAAAAATCTGACGTTCATCTTATCAGAGGATCGCAATGAGGAAGACTAAAGAGAATGGAGGTGGAAAAGTACATGAAGAAGTAATGGTTGAAAACTTCCCAAATTTGGCAAGACATAAACCTACACAAATTCAAGAAGCTAAGCAAACCCCAAAGAGGAAAAACCCAACAAAATCCATATCAAGACGCATCATAATTAAACTTCTGAAAATTAAAGACCAAAAAATCTTGAAAGCACCCAGCAAAATACACCTTACCAGTATAGGGGAAAATAAGCAGATTTCTCATCTGAAACCACAGAGATGAAAAAAAGTAGCACAATATTTTTCAGGTGCTGAAAAAAAGGAACTATTAATCCAGAATCCTACAGTCAGTAAAAAAAAATTAACCTTCAGGAATGAAGGAGAAATCAAGGCATTCTCAGATAAAGAAAATCTAAGAGAATTTGTTGCTAGCAGAGTCATCCTTCTTAAAACAGAAAGGAAACAATAAAAGAAGGAACTTTGAAACATGTTTAGCAAAAACATGGATAAACGATAGGCTTTCCTTCCCAAGAGTTTTCCATAGCATGCTTAACAGATAAAGCAAAAAATTATAATACTGTCTGATGTAGCTCTAAATGCATGTAGAGGGAATATTTAAAACAGCTATATTATAGACAGGGGAGGGTAAAGGGACATAAAGGGAGGTAAATTTTCATACAAACTGATAAAATGAAAATACCAGGAGAATGCAATAAGTTATACATATATAATATAATACAAAGAGCACCCATAGAGAAGCTAACATCATACAAAGTAAGTACTATTACCATCCCATTATATCGATGAAGAAATTAAGGGTCGGATTTGCATAAGAATGTAGATAGATACTAGAAAATATTGAATATGGGACATAATCACAAAGTCATCTAGTTCCAAATCCCGTTTTGTTTTTCTTTTTTTCACTGCATTAGAAAGAGGTTCTCAGGATTTAAAACTTCAAAACCATGGATGGGGGAAAAAAATTTTTTTCACTAACTTCTGCTAAATAAAATTCATTGCAGGCCACTGATTTGGACTGAGCTCCTATACTGGGCCCAATAGACCAAACCAATACGGAGTTACACCAAGCTGAAACTAGGTTGTTTGCCTGACCTTCCAAGAAATCAGGAGAGTGAGGGAAATAATAACCAAATCCCCGAATAGGCCCAATTTTAGCTGTATGATAAGGAAGTTCCCTCTACTTTAACCTTAAGGAGGAAAGTAACTGAAACCACCAATTCGCTATTGTTCTCTTTTTCTGCTTTCTTCAGCCCTTTTCTGCCTATAAAGCCAAACTCCTATGCTCAACTCATCAAAACAGTCATTCTATCTTATAGAATGAGGTGTTGCCTGATTCTAGAATCAAAAATAAAAGCCCAGCTGGCCAATTAGCTTACTTGGTTACAACACGGTGAAGATAAAACCAAGGTGAAGGGTTCGGATCCCTGAACCAGCCATCCGCCAAAAAATAAAAATAAATAAATAAAAGCTAATTCAATCTTTAAACTAAATTTGTTGTAATTTTGTCTTTTAACAACTCTAACCAAAATTGAGCGTTTCCTTCAACAAACTACTGTAGCAGTACCTGTGACTATCACCAACAGAAATCGGATATTTTTATATAATAGTTGTTGCAGATAAGTCAGAACAGAACAGCATTTACACCCTCAGAGTTAAAAAGGAAGAATTCCATTTTCAATATTTTGATATCTGTATTTAAATGTAATTGGTTTCCCTTTTTTTTTTTTCCTTTTTCTTTTTTTTGGCAGCTGGCAGTTATGGGGATCCAAACCCTTGACCTTAGTGTTATAACAACATCCTCCAACCAGCCGAGCTAACTGGCCAGCCCTGGTTTCCTTTATAATTGTATACATTTTATTTTATACATTTAAAAACAGTATTCTGAGGAGTCCACAGGCTTTACCAAACTGCCAAAAGTCCTTTGCACAGAGAGTTGAAGAAACCCTTCACATAGAACATTTTCCAATTCTTTCTATTACAAAATTTTATGGACCACAGCTTCTACTTACCACTGGAATGAGAAGAACGGCTCTGCTTTTAAGACACCAGAGAATGAACACCTATAAAATTAAACCATGCCAGAAGCAAAACGCGTTTTCAAATTCTCAAAAAAATACCACAAAATTCAAATCCTCATACCAGCCAACCACAAAAAAAAAAAAAAATTCCACAAGAGCTCAGGCCTTAGATCATATTGAGAATCCATCCAAAATCATCAAAGGACCCCCAATTTGCACCATGAGTTTATTCCCAGGTAGTCCTAGATATTTCTAACCTCTAAACTCAAGAACAAGAGCATTTATTCTATCTTCTCCAACCTTCTACTTCTTACCTATCCCACCCACTTTCTCTTAAACACACACTATAATCTGTAAATGTGAAGATTAACTTAAATCACATTTACATCAGTTTCTATGCTGAGGAAATTGGCAACATTTAAGTGTATACACTTTCACATTCTTGTTGGAAGAATGCCGAATTCCTTCATGCTCTCCCATCCCACCTTTCCAAAAAGCAGAAGAACCCAAATAAAGGCAAAGTCTTTAGATGAACCACCACCCACAGCATTTCTTCTAATCCCATGATCATCCCAACTTGGAAATAAGATTCCTTTCATTCACACGGCCACCAAAAGGGTGGCAGCACATTTTTAAAATAAATAATCCCACCCTCCCCCCAAAATTCAATTTGATGAAATATTCTCAATCCAAAAGTTATCCAAGTTATAAATGAGTAACTTTTATGAGCAAAAGAAGTCAACGGCATAACACAGAGCACACGTCTAGTATATAATACTCCAGATTTTCTTTTAATCTTTACTCACACCTACCTAAAACCACATTATGTGAGCATTCATTTTGTATACTACAAATAGCGTTAAGAATCTGGTGCTGGGAAAAGTTAAAGGCATCATTTCTTAATACAGGAAATTTAAGGCAAAATTAATCATCAGTTCCTGTAATCACTAAGATGAAATCAGATACTGTGCTGTGGAGAAATCTTCAGAAACCACGTATAGTAATTTTAAAAGCAAATCACAACACACACACCTATATACACACATTCACATAGAAGTTTTGCCCACAAACATGAACTTTTTACTGTAATAAGAATTGTACTCAAGTTTTATTTGTTGTTTGAGTAGATAAGGAGGAAAAAAACTTTCCCACCCTGAAGGAAAACCCCTGAAGAACACACTTTCATCTTGTCAACCAAGTCATGATACCTTTAACATCAAATGAATAGTTTCCATTTGACTACATATTTAAGTCAATTCAGAGTACACTCTCTGCTCTTAAGTAACTATAAAATACCTCAGATGTTTTGAAGAAAAAATATAAAGAATATGTGTTCCCAACCTAGGAAATAAAACATCAGTAATACAATGGAGACTCTTGTACGCCTCTTGATAATCATATACCCCTCCTGCCTCCCCCAACCCTAAGAGGTAATCAGTATGCTGAATTTGGTGTTTGTCAGTCTTATGCAGTTATAAAACAATGGTACAGTATTTGGTACAGCACTTTTCTTAATGTTCAGTAGTAATGACACAGTATTGCATTAGCCCGTTTCTGCTGCTTATAACAAAATACAAGAAACGGAGTAATTTACAAAGAAAACAAAATTTATTGCTTAGAGTTTCAGAGGTTGGGAAGTCCAAAATCTAGAGAACACATTTGGTGAAGGCATCAGTGGTGGCAAGAGTGACCCAAGGGTCTCCACATGGCAGAAAACAGCACAGCAGAGAGAGACTGACCTCTCATGTGCTCTTTTTTTAAAGCCCTCAGAACCATGCCCCTGGCCACCATTATTAATCCATTCAGTACAGCATGGTCCTACAGTCTAATCACCACTTCAAGTCCCCATCTTTCAACTACCATAATAGGATTTCCCACCTTCAATAGGAATAGTGGGGAATTAAGCTTCTAATATGTGAACTTTGGGGGACACAATTCAATCAATCCACAGCAATACTCTTCTTAAGCTACATTTTAGAGAGAGGATACCATTACAAATCTTTGGCCTCAAACTAGCTTTTATCAGTAGCCATCAATAGCAGTTTTAGTAGAAACACACAAGTGTGCTTTTGGTGCAATCTCAGTCCACTCTTCTCTCTCCCTCCCATCCATCAAATCAGTGCTCCTTCCAGATTCATACTGATAACATAGTCACAGAACAAGAATTTCATTTGGAAAATGAGTATCTATCACTGTTTTCAGATCCCCTCTAGTAAGGGTTGGCATTTTTGTTTCAATTTAACATTAGTAATTCTATAGTAAGAAGACCACTACACTGTATACAGAAATTAGGAACACCAGCTTAAATACCAGCTTCACTGTTTACTTGCTATATAGGACCTTGCGCAAATCCCTTCTTCCCATGCCTCCAAATCCTCATCTGTAGAATGGACATAACGATGATCTGCCTTCCAATCGCAAAGGTATAAAATGAAATCACATATGCAAAAGTTCTCTGAAAACTAAAGAATTGCACAGGGCCGGCCCGGTGGCGCACTGCTACAGTGTGCTGCTTGGGAGTATGGCGGCGCTTATCTATCACTGTTTTCAGATCCCCTCTAGTAAGGGTTGGCATTTTTGTTTCAATTTAACATTAGTAATTCTATAGTAAGAAGACCACTACACTGTATACAGAAATTAGGAACACCAGCTTAAATACCAGCTTCACTGTTTACTTGCTATATAGGACCTTGCGCAAATCCCTTCTTCCCATGCCTCCAAATCCTCATCTGTAGAATGGACATAACGATGATCTGCCTTCCAATCGCAAAGGTATAAAATGAAATCACATATGCAAAAGTTCTCTGAAAACTAAAGAATTGCACAGGGCCGGCCCGGTGGCGCACTGCTACAGTGCGCTGCTTGGGAGTATGGCGGCGCTCCCGCCGAGGGTTCGGATCCCACATATAGACTGGCTGCTCACTGGCTGAGCGAGGTGCGGGCGCAACACCGAGGGTTGCGATCCCGTTGCCGGTCCCGGTCTGGTACGGGCGTGACACTGAGGGTTGTGATCCGTTGCCGGACACGAAAAAAGACAAAAAGGAAAAAAAAAAAAAAAGAATTCCACAAATGTAAAACATCATAAAGGTAACTAACTGCTAGTTATTATAAAAACTCTTAAGAATTACGTTAAAAAGTTAAAATGTGCCCAAATTAATTCTTTACAATTCTTTAAGTAACCTAATGCTTCTACTACACAACTTAAAATTACTAACAATGTTGAAATAACACTTGATACCTTCAGTCTGTTTAAAATGAAATAACTTACTTCTAGAACTAAATAATTTGTTCTAAATTCCACAACGAATCAAGATTCTTCTTCAGAAATTATATTAGAAACTGTAAAACCCTCTAAAAGAAATTATACATAAAGCATGTTTTTAAAGGCAATAAACACTATTAGACTGAATTTCTTGTTGTTCTTCTCTTCTTTGCCTTAAGCAGTTTAGAAAACTCCAAAGAATAACAGGATATATTTATTAATAGAGTGCTATGGAAATGAGTCCCCCACCCCAACCCCACCAAAAGGGGCCAATACTACTTTATCTCCCAGCTTGGGAAAAGGCATTATCTAGGTGTGAAGAATATCATGTCCCCAGTCAAAGGAAGGACAGTCCTACTGTAGAAACAAGCAATGAGACACATATATTGCACAGAAAGAAGAATGAAGACAATTTTCTTAAAAACTGCAGGGAGGGGGGCCGGCCTGGCGGTGCACTGCTACAGTGCGCCGTTTGGGAGCACGGCGGCGCTCCCGCCGAGGGTTCGGATCCCACATACAGACCGGCCGCTCACTGGCTGAGCGAGGTGCGGGTGCAACACCGAGGGTTGCGATCCCGTTGCCGGTCCCGGTCCGGTACAGGCGCGACACTGAGGGTTGCGATCCATTGCCGGTCACGAAAAAAGACAAAAAGGAAAAAAAAAAAAAAACTGCAGGGAGGGCCAGCCCGGTGGCGCACTTGGTAGAGTGCAGCACTTGGGAATGCGGCAGCGCTCCCGCCGAGGCTTCAGATCCCATATAGAGACCGGTCCGCTCACTGGTTGAGCGCGGTGCGGGCGTGACACCAAGGGTTGCAATCCCGTTACCGGTCACGAAAAAGACAAAAAGGAAAAAAAAAACTGCAGGGGGGAGAAAAGGACAAACTAGATATAACAATTTAATTAATTATTTAAAACTCATAAACTCCTTTGCCATGGGACTTTAGAATCTGAAATGGCCTTAGGTATAATCTATTTTCAAGCCCTTTCATTCTACAAATGAAGAAACCAAGGCCAAGAAAGAATATATCCTTTTACTGAATAAAGAAAATGTATTTGAATTGGGGCATTCCTCCCTGAAGAAGAGTATAATTCAAGTGCTCTTCGAGGAAATGGAAAAAATATTTAAAGACTAAAATCCCCATACTGGCCAGCTGCCAAAAAATATACATTCATATATTTGAGGACAATAAAAAAACCTGTTACAAAATACAAATTGGAGGAAACCAGTGTAATAAGAAGGAAGGAAGGAAGGAAGGGAGGAAGGGAGGGAGGGGAGATGAGGAAAGAGAAAGACAAAACACCAAAGGCTAAAAACTAACTAGTTTTAACCAGGTCTCAGTATCTCTACCCACAAGATATTTATTTATTACAGAGGAAATAGTAGTAATTTCTCAGCAGTTAACTAAGTGATCAGATTTCATATCATCAGTAATGGAACAAATAGACTACATGTGCCTCTTTAATATGATGTACTAGCAAAGAACACAATATCACTTCTGTGATATTTCTCCCCAAAACATACAATTTGATTCTAATAATAAGAAAATACCACACAAATCCAAATCGTAGGAAAATTTACAAATAATTTTAAGACCAAATGGTCATGACAAATAAACACAAGATGGGATCCTAGACTGAATCGTGAACCAGAGTAAAAGTTTTCTTTTGCTATAAAGGACATCGATGGAACAATTCACAAAATTTGAATAAGACAAATTAGATATTAGTACTGCAATTTCCTGATTTTAATACTATAAGGTTATATGACTATCAACTCTTGTTTAGGAAATAAACACTGAAGGTACATGACTTCTGCAACTTACTCTCAAAAGGTTTAGAAAAAAAAAAATGCACAGGGGAGCATCTGAAGGTACATGACTTCTGCAACTTACTCTCAAAAGGTTTAGAAAAAAAAAAATGCACAGGGGAGCATTCTGGGAGCACATGGGTGGGGCCCTAGCCCAATCTGGATATTCCCTTAGGACAGGCTTGCTGGAGATGAAACCTGAGTCACAGCTAGAAGGATGACTAAAAATTAATCAGATAAAAGGGCATACTTGGTAAAGACACGGCTTCAGAAGAGTCGTGAATGTACATTTCACACAGATTATGACTAAATTTGATTAGACTGTGTTTAAATGTGAGTAGGAATGGAATATCAACAGGTATGGGGCAGGTGTGACAGAGGATGTGTGGAGAATAGAGCAGGTTCAAGGCTTGCCAGGTGGAGGAAGAGCTATGACCAGAGCAGAATTTGTAGAAATCATGAGAAATGGATCACAGTGGGACAGGAGGAGGCTGCATAAAGGTAGGCAAACGGATGCTTTAAACAAAACCTCACTCCCTATTCAATCCTAGCTCTCCTAACTTCAACTAAACAGAAAGTGCTTCATGAACCTAAGCATTTTTTAATAAGAAAGAAAATCTTACATAATGACTTGATTATTAGGGTAAATTTTAAGTAAAAAGTGATTTGGGTAAGGTGGTATAGTGTGGTCCTTAGGGGCTTTGTAATAAGAAAATATGGGGGCTGGCTAATTAGCTCAGTTGTTTAGACCTTATAACACCAAGGTCAAGATAGGTTCAGATCCCCCTCCTGGCCAGCTGCCAAAAAAAAAGGAAAAGAAAAAAAATCTGAATTCAAGTCAAATCTCAGTCATTATTATGGAATCCTGAGCAATTTATTTAACCTTTGAGCCTCAGTTTCCATATTTGCAAAACAGAAATAATAAAGTAACTGTAAAGAATAAATAAGGCAATGCTTGTAAATCTTTTAGCATGGTGTCTGACACACAGAAAATGTTCAGTATATATGACTCATTATTAAATCAAAATATTCTTCATAGGCACCTATTCCTAAATAAAAAAACTTGAAACCATTAGTATTTTAATTCAGTTACTGCATAGGATAAGAAAATGAATTGAAGTCCAACCAACCAACCACTTCATCAAAAATACAAACCAAAGTCTACCTATATAAGGGCACATCAAAAAGTTTGTGGATAACATCAAGATCAAGGGTTCAGATCCTGACTCTGACCAGCTGCCAAAAAATTTTTTTTAATTCATGGAAAAACAGAATTGAAAGATAATACAAATCTTCCTAATGAACTTATTGAAGTACCCTCATATAGGTTCTATACAAGCCATATAAACACAATATTATGGCTTTTCATTTTACACTTCTATTGAGACATTAATATAAACCCAAAGTTAAAATTAAGAACTTAGAAATGCCAATTTCATTGTCCAGATACAAGCTACTTGTTTGCTGAAATCATTAGAGTCTGGTCTTTTTTTCAATGTTAATCACTTAACTTGTCTTGCATAAATATTTCACAACTGTAACTTCAACTCTCAACAAAAATTATAAACACAACAAGGTTTAAATCTATTTACACACAATCTGTTTTGGCATCTTTCTAGGTAAATAGCTATTGATAGGCACGAAAATGAAGAAAAATCATTAAAGTAATTATTAAGATCCATTTTAAGTAATAAAGTATAGAATATTAAAAGGGTTTCATTAAAAGGAATGTGGGCTATTTTGTGACAGGCCACTAGGACAGCTGGAACAAAGCTGTTGGAGCAACAGCTGTGCACCATGTACTGTTCATCTAAAACCACAAACTAAAGTAACCCATGTCAGACAACTTCATTTGAGTAATCAGCTCAGCCAATGGCTTCCTCCTGAAACTATCTGCTACAAAGAAATCTAAACTAAATACATAATTTGCAATAATTTGAGGAAGGAAAAAAATAAACAAAAATAGTCTGTCTCTAAATGTAAAATTAAAAACTGAGAAGCACAACCTAATTTTATTACAGAAGACAAAATTTTCCATACTATTTTCACACCTATTAAAATTATGATCATAGAACCTTCAGACTTCATAATAAAGAAATAACCCCAAGACCCAACATTTAATGAAGTTTGAACCTCAACACTCCTACTCTGTTCTAAACTGAATGAAAAGTGTTTCATGATGAAACACTGCAGTGCTTATAAAACATTCTTAACATTAAGTAACTTGATAAGTAAGGAATGGTTCAGGATTGACCGGTTATCTCACTTGGTTAGAGTGCAGTGCTGATAACACCAAGAGGTCAAGGGTTGGGATCCCAAGGAGGCTAGCCACCAAAACAAACAAACAAAAAAAAGTGGTTCACTTAAACCAAGTTGTTGGCATGGGAATTCCACGCCAATATCTGAAAATAATAATTAATGTACTGCTCAAGTAAGCTACTATAACCATTCATTTAAACGTGTGCAAAGTCATCATTAAATTATCACAGACTTACGCCTTTTTTTTTTACATTTTTCTATTCCAAAAACCCACAAATCCCTCTCTAACCTTAAATACACTCCTTTCTCAGTTCAAGTAAAGTACATGCCTATGTGCACTTGTGCACATGCACACACACACATAATAGCGAATTCCCCTACCTTATTTAGTTGACACATCTTAATTTCGGAGGCATAATTAACAAAATACAAATTTAATGGTCACATATCTTTTCCACATGATTTCTGAAATTTAACTCTATCACAAATCTTCCTTGTAGTTTGGCTCCACTAATTGCTTACTATTCTTTTCCTTTCAGCTAACAAATGCTGACTACTGTAATGTCAACCACGTGTCATCAGTTAACCAAAAACAAGGCATTAGGGGAAAACATACTAGGAAATAAGACAAACACAGTAACTTTTTTTTTTAAACAGGGACCAAAGCCTGGACCTTGGTGTAACCAGCACCATGCTCTAACCAACTGAACTAACCAGACTCTCAAGGCTGTTTTACATTTCCTGAGACAATTTCCAGACAGGAATTAAAATAAAACTATCTTCTCCAAAGACCATTTTTGATAAAACTAAATACTATGGATCAACAGCTAAAACTTCTAAAACTCAAGATCCAAATATACATATGCCATATATGATCTTTTAGTTACAAAGAAACTGAAATCCCAAATGAAAACCTGTTCTTTGTCCTCTTCAGTAACCAGCTGCTAAGGATTCATAATAGATACAACATATATTTCCTAAGATCTTTTTTGCCCCAACTATTTCCTACGTCCTGTTCAAGACCTAATCCTAGCAATTAATAAACATTAAACAAACTTTTGCTATGTGCTTAGTTCTATGTAACAAGTATTCATGGACTATGATTCTCAAAATCTAAATATGAAGAATAAAATGTACAAATACAATTATTATTTTATTTAGGCAAAACATTCAAAGTGTCTCCCACTAAAATACTTTTTTATATTCTAGTGTTTATAGGGTTTAAAATAATGATGTCAAGGTGAACCAGACACAGAATCATTGTCTAGTCCAAAACCCCCATTTGAGAAATGAAAAAAATTGAATTCAGAAAAGTGAAGTGACGTGTCCAAGCCCATAAAGTCATAGATTTGACTAACAAGCTGCCTCTCCTTAAATGATTGAACAGCATGAATTTGTCCAGATCAAGGACCTCTTTAAAAAAAAAAAAAACAGGGCTGGCCAATTAGCTCACTTGGTTGGAGTATGGTGCTCACACCACCAAGGTCAATGATTCAGATCCCCTTATACCTTACTAGTTAGCAGCACCCCCATCACCCCCCAAAAAAAAGATTAACAAGAAAAAAACAAAAACTCATGAAGGCTATGGTGTTTAATTTTACTAGTCTATTTAGGACTATGACAAAGGCAATCTAATTCAGTTTGAAAAGGTTTGTCTTTTAACAAGAGTGTTTAGTCCATTTACACTTACTGCAAATATCATGTGAATGGATTTCAAATAGTTCATCTGACTATTTGCTTTGTATCTGCTTGATTTTCTTCCTCTCCTTTTCTTGTCTTTCTAAGATTAAAAATTGAGGGTTTTTTTTTTTGTCAATATACAATGTGGTTATTATGACCCATCACCGAAACCTCCCTCCCTCCCTCCTCCCTCTCCCCCACTCCCACCCAAGCGTGTCCTTTCCATTTGCTTGTTGTATGAACTTCAAAAAAATTGTGGTAGTTATATCTTCCTCTCCCCCCCCCCCGGTTTATTCTTTTTTGTTTTTTGTTTTTGTTTTGGTTTTTGTGTGTGTTTGTGTGTGTGTGTGTTTGTGTGTGTGTCTGTATATGTGTGAATTTATTTATTTATTTTTAGCTCCCTCCAATAAGTGAGAACATGTGGTATTTCTTTTTCTCTGCCTGACTCGTTTCACTTAATATTATTCTCTCAAGGTCCATCCATGTTGTTGCAAATGGCAGTATTTCATAGCTGAGTAGTATTCCATTGTGTAGATAAACCACATTTTCCGTATCCACTCATCTGATGATGGACATTTGGGTTCACTGCAGCACTCTTTACAATAGCCAAGAGTTGGAACAACCTCTACTTTTGAAATAATCTCCACTTTTATATCCACGCAGGGGAAACAGAATGACAAAAACAAAGGTTAAGAACAAAGAATACAGAATATAAAAAGAATGATAGGAATAAAAACATATTTTTCTAGACTTCACAAATACATAATCAAATTGCGGAATTGCCCTACTAAAAAAGAGACGCTCCAATCTGATTGTTAAACGCATCATTCTGTGCACTAATTACAAAAGCTTAACATAAAATGACAAAAAAAAATGTAAAATACAAGTGAGGTCAAGCAAATGCATACAAACAAAAAGCAAAATGGCAATATTAATATCATTGGATGAAATCTAAGGTATAACACACACAAGAATGAAACTATTTAATGATAAAAGATACAAAGATTTAATCATCCTAAATTTTATATAGCAAGATTTTATAGCATCAAAATACAGTAAAAACAGAAATGCAAGAAAAAAAGTAAAAAACAGTCTTCATGAGAGGTTTAATAAATGTACTTCCTGGTTTCACAGACTAAATAGGCATGAAAAAGTAAGAATACAGAAGATGGGAATAATACAATCAAGAAAATCCATTTTAATATATTTATGTAAAACTTTGCACCTTATAAACTACAAACATCATTCTCTCATATTCTTGGAATAGTTACAAAAATCAATGGTAAGTTGGCCATTAAAAATACTTAACGTTGGGGAAAGGGGGTTGGGGAGGGAGGTCAGGAATAATTGGGTGCGGGACACGGGGTGTAATTGCAATTTGTGGTAATGGACATGCTGCCAATATGGAACTGGCCATCACATCTTGGGCATGAGTGGTGACAATCAAGTGTGTACCCTGTGAATATTCATAACCAAATAAAAAAAAGTTAAAAAAAAAATAAAGTTTTAAAAAAAAATGTAATGTTCTAAAACATAGAGAATTTACAGATGATTTCCTTCTACCAAAACCCAACAAAGCTGAAAATCTACAATCAAAAGGATCCACTCAATCCTTAAGCAAATTTAAATTACTTAAAAATTAAGGGGATAGCCAAATTGAAATTACAAATTATCTAGGAGTTAATAAAAAATGCAAGATCTCATATCAAAGTAAACAATGCAAAATCAGCCTTGCAATGCCTTTCCAAAAGTCATTAGCTATATTACAGACCAAGGGTGATGGTAACATAAAACATTTTGAAAAAAACCCTCACTGGTATTCTTTTAAAACATCTTTAAAAATATAAATTATAGCATATAGTTACCTAAAAGGAACTGTGAGAAATGGCAATTGATCCCACTTTTTTTTTTAAAGGGGAAGGGACAACAATAACAAAAAAGTTTATATATGAAATCATGAAAAAGATTTCTATATGCAATGCAATATAAAATAAGCATACTTCAGATCTCTCTCTCCCTCTCCCTCCTTCTCTCTCTCTCTCTCTCTCTCTCTCACACACACACACACACAAACACTTCTCTCTCTCTCTCTCTCTCTCTCTCTCTCTCACACACACACACACACAAACACACACACGCACACACGCACGCACGCACGCACGCACGCACG
>NW_007729429.1:62542-72036 GCF_000696425.1 Galeopterus variegatus | reverse complement strand
TCTCTCTCTCTCTCTCTCTCTCTCTCACACACACACACACACAAACACACGCACGCACGCACACACGAAGGACTCTGCCTCTAGGCCATTCAATTTCCATATCTACAGCTAGAAAAATCTTAGCCTTAACCTGCATTTTACAGCTTAACAAACACACAACTGTCTCCCAGTCTCTTATACTTGCCTCAGTGGAGAAAGCTGAGACAAGAAGGATTTAAAAACTTAAAAACTATCCCTTTTAACTCCAAAAAATTGAAGCTCCCCAGCAACAACTTGCCCTTCAGCATCACAACAGAATGGATATCTCAGTACCCCAAGGAAATTCTGAGGGATGACCACTTTTTTACTTCCAACAAACACCAAGAGCAACTCCTCTTGGATAAACAAAAAGAAAAACATATATATATTCTTCCACACAACAACCCCTCCCCCTGAAGGTGTTTCATTAAACAGTATTAAGCGTTAGAAAAACACCAGTCTGTGGCCTTAAGGCAAGTGAACATTACCATTATTTACTATCAGACTGAGAAATCACAGACATTATATCTGCTTTGGAGACAGAAATTACATTTGACATCCAGTAATTTCATCAGTGATAGAGAAGGCAAATTTGAAAAAATCTACCTAGAATGGAGAGTATATTATCTTTTTCAATGATTAAGATTCAAAGAATCGATGCACAAAAAATAGGTATTTCAGAAGATAACTGAGAAAATGAATATGAAAATAAAGAAAACCTTCCCAGACCTGAGAGTGCTTCATCATTTTCCCGGGAAAACTAGTGAACAGAGAAAAACTTCTACTCATATACAGATAAATGTTCCCTATTCCAATGATAAGAGAATGTTGTAAGCATACAAATAGAAAAGTTATTTCTGCAGAATAGAAACCTGAGGCCAGGCAAATGAAGATAAAGTAAGTACTTCCACTGTTTTAATATAAAAATGTTGGGACCCAATAATTTTATACCCAGCCAAATCATCATTCATCGTGCAACAGTAAATATCTTTTCAATAAAAAGAACTTTAAAATGCTCTTTAAATCACAATTCAAAATTAAAAACTATCTGTACTGGGCTGGCCATTAGCTCAGTCAGTTAGAGTGTGGTGCTGATACCACCAGAGTTGAGGGTTTGGATCCCTGGCCATCAAAAAAATAAAAAATAATATAAATAAATAAATAAAAAGTATCTGTATAAAATGGTGACTATAGTTAATAACAATACACTGGTGACAAGCCTGTGGCGCACTCGGGAGAGTGCGGTGCTGGGAGCGAAGCGACGCCCCCCCCCCCCCCCCCCCCCCCCCCCCCCCCCCGCGGGTTCGGATCCTATATAGGAATGGCGGTGCGCTCACTGAGCGTGGTGTGGGCAACACCACACCAAGGGTTGCGATCCCCTTACCGGTCACGAAAAAGACAAAAAAATAAATAAATAATAACAATACACTGTATTCATGAAAATGCTAAGAGAGTGAACATTAAGCATTCTCACCACAAAAATAACTGTGAGGCAATGAATGTTAATTAGCTAGATTTAGTCATTTCACATGTGTATATACTTCAAAACATCATGTTGGACATAATACATACAATTTTATCTGTCAACCTAAAACCAAAATTTTAAAAATAAAAAACAAAAATCGTTGATGAGGAGTGCTTGTAAGCACTGAAACTGGTATGACAGAAATAGCAAATAAAAGCAATAACACTTAATGACAGAGGTATTAACTCCACTTAGTATTAACTACTGCAATTATAACAAAACAGAATGCAAAAGACAAAAACAACTTTTAAAAATAGTGCAATCTTACACACTTTTGATTGTTTTAAATAAAGATATTAAATTTATCAAAAGGGGGGTGGAAACAGAGCAAACAAATCTGCTAAATTCCCCATTTTCCACAACTGGGAATAAAGCACTATCATTCTGATTTTATAATTAATTATATTTAAGAATGTGAATAGTTTTAAGGTTCATTTTAGTAGAAAAAAAAAGAGAGTCTACCTTCCAAAACCACCACAGAATACAGAATAAAACAAAATACATCTATATAGCAAAAGTTGGTGCAAAGGGAAAAAGTTATTAAGCTAACGATTAGGGCTAAAGGCCAAAACTTGTATTGGCCTAACCTAAAATTATCAATTTTTCCCTACCAAGACAAGGCATTTAATGGAACCAAGTTTTAGGCTTAATATCATTCAGTGTCTAGTTAGGGTAATAGTTTGATCATGTGATCAAGTGTGGTATCAGCAAGTTTCTCCCTTAAAAGTTATTTTTCCCCTTGATTAGTAATATCATATGGGAACATACTTTGAGACTATCAAACATCCATCCACTTTCAAATTTTCATCCATTTTTCCAAATTTTTAACATCCATTTATGATTCTTACTTGAATCAATTATTACGAATGCCAACAGGTGATTTTCTAATGCTGCCATTTCCCTTACACCACTTCCCCTATTAGCAGGACTTCTTCATTAAGAACTTCTCAATCATTTATTTATCACTATGGATTCATAGATCCTTACTTTATTGATTGGCAATAATCAATTATTGCCTCACTTTAATGATTAAACTGTTACAGAGTCAGCCAATAGGAGTTCTTCCAGTTTGGCTCCTATATCTCTTTGATACGACGCCCCCCCCCCCATTTTATTTTTGAGCACTTGCAAATTTTCCGGCACTAAAAAATGCTCCATGCTTATCTTGTATTTTTTTCCTACCCCAACCCTGGAATCAGTCATTTCTCTAAGGTTCCTTCTAGTAGAAAATGGTATTTAGAAACCAAGATCTGGTGCTAGGTTATCTCTTCACTAATGGGGTGTCACTGTTTCTAGATCCTCTCTGCAGACAGAGCTGGAAAACAGATGTATAGATTTATGCATGTATATCCACACACATCTATTTCTATCTCTATATACTTTTAAAACCATGAGTTTATGCCAATACGTTGAATTCCAATCAAATATTACAGAGTTCATTCTAACCTTTGCCCTTTCTACACTTGAGAAACTAGCCCCCATTTTCCACAATGTATTTATTTACTTAATTTGCTTAATCCTAATTTAGAAAATTGCTTCAAAAGTGTAAACTCATGCCTCGGTAAACAAAAAACAAAACCTTCTTGACTAGAATTCAGTGTTGGAGTTCTTTTTGTCATTATCCTGAGGATATAGTCCAAATACTGGGTTCAAGTTCCTAAATTAGGTTTTCCTTTCAGGACTCTTTGGTTTGGTTATATTATTCATTAAAAATGAGGTTTGGCTCATTTGTTTGTATTACACCTTAAGTTGTTTTTCTTTTTTTCTTCATCATTGATTTTATTGGTGCGTTTGCTGTTTATATACTGAACACGTGAAACTTGGTTCCAAACCCTCAGACAGGTTGCTGCCCCTACTCCTTCTATCCCTTCTATACCTTCCATCTCATTCCTACCCACCTTCTCTAGGTAACAAACCAATCTCATCAATCTCTGATTTATCCTTGTCATGTTTTGGTTTGGGCCCATTGAGCAAATACATATGTATTTTATTTCCCCTTCTTTCCTACACAAAAGGTAGTACAGTATACATACGGTGGATACTTTTGTACTTTATTTTTCACTGAACAATATATCCTGGAAGGCACTCCACATCAATTCATTAAGACCCTTCTCTTTTTTTTTTTAAAGCAGCATAATGTTCCACTGGGTGAATGCACCATATTTTATTCAACTATTCTCCTATTGTATAGGTTACTTCTAATTTCTGTAATTCCAAATAATGCTGCAACCTTGGGCATGTGTAATTCATACTGTTGGAAGTGTATCTTCAGGGTAAATTCCTAGATTTGGGATTGATGAATCAAAAGGTAAGCATGTATGTAGTCAAATCAACATCCACCTTATGTCTCCTAATACAATGCACTGAGAACACATCATTTTTGTTAATCCTGCCAAAAAAAAAATGCACAACCTAAATCTAATCATGAAGAAACATCAGTCAAATCTGAACTGAGGGAACTCTACAAATAACTAATTTGTATTCTTTAAAAACATCCATATCATAAAACCCAAAGGCTAAAGAACGGTTCCAAATTAAATAAGACATGGAAACAGAATGCACTGAATAACCTGAGATTTTCTTTTGCTACAAAGGACATGATTGGGACAACTAGGAAAATATGAAAAAAATTCTACAGATTACAGAACAGCAATATATTAACGTTAATTCTGGGATTGGTTATTATACTATGTTGATATAAGCAAATGCCCTTGTCTCTAGGAAATACAGAGACTTAAGGATAAGGGGTGCATTATGTCTTAAACTTACACTCAAATGACTTTTTTTTAAAAACGTGTATATATTGGGAGAATAAAGTAAATTTTAAAATGTTAGACATTTGGGAAATCTGGGTAAAGTTTTTAAAAAAGCAACATCAGATGTCATTTTGACAATTATATTCATACTCCTAGTACTGAACATTTATTTATATGTATATAAATAGAGTTCTTTCTCCGAGAAAGAAACATCATACATCATCACGGGGTGAGAATGATGTTAGTTGGCAATATTAAACAACGAATAAACTGACTATAATATTTTTATTTAAATTATGTTTTAATGCTATTTAAGCATTATCTATTTAATGCTACGTAACTAATAAATAATCACATGGCTTTTACAGAACACTAAAACTAAAACATAATTTACCAGACATCAAGGAACTCAGTCTAATTATGTCTCCAATATCACAATTTTAGATAACTTACATTTCTTTGCTTCTTTGAGACACGTTTTTCTTTACAAAATAGAAATAAATCAAAGACCTATTAAGGACATAAATTTAAACTAAGTTTCAATCCCAAACACAGACACAGCAGCTCTACCCAAAGTAACTCAAGATCAAGACCTTTCAAAATGATTCAATGACTATTAACTCCACACTGTCTACAGTCAGAGTATCTTTTATTCATTATCACTTTTCAGTAAGGTAGACACAATGGAACTAAAAGCCTAAAGACTATTTTTCCCCACCTCCACTCCAAAAAAACAAAAGGAAAAAATGCCCACGTGGCATCGCCAAATCTGTTTCAATATTCAGACCAATTTTAATTTGAAAAAGGAAACTTTAAAATATTTAAAAACTACACCACTTTTTAGAAGTCTCTTTCAAAAAAAAAGTAATTCAAAAGTTCTCCCCTGCCCCCAATTTAAAGCTATCAATTTATTTTCCTAACAGAATTAAACAGACTACTTTTCATTTCAAAGTTTAGGAATGGCCATGATATTTCAGCAATACAGATGAATTAAAAACCCATTTTCCAGCACGTAAGTAGCCTGTCAACTACCAAGAAAAAGCAGCATTCTTGACCTACTCAACAGAAGTGTCCTCACTGAACTCCTACAACTTGCACATTCCAAAACAGACACACAGATACACACACAGGACAGAACACATAAATAAGAGTTTTAAGTCAAGAAATCTCAGGTTAGAATTTCCTTCTGCTTCTCTTCTGACAAAATCAGTTATCCTCTATAAGAAAATATTGTTCCTGGTATGCCTAGAATTTGTAATGTTACCAAAACAAAGAAATCTCTAGTATGTATTACCACTGGGAGAGATGTCTAATTTTTAAACGCTAATGATTCATTTGTAATTAATGTAAAACAATTTCAATGCTAACAATTCATTTATAAATTAATGCAAAACAATAATTTGCATACTAAAAATAAAGTCTAGAGTACAGAGTTTCAAATTCACATAAAAAGTTAACAGTTTACTCTTAGTGACTATTCTTAGTGACTTCTACTTGCAGAAAGTCTTCAAAATGGAGAAATGGAACAGCAATTTGGGAATTTAAATTCACAACCTTTGCACGTGGATCAATTAACTATTAAAACAAATAAACTTTCAAGACAAAAAATTCTTGAAATCTCAATTAGGATCTTTGCCCCAGGAAAAGGCAATGAAAACGCACTTAGCAAAAGACAAACTCAAGGTAAAAAGCAATGTTTGAGTCAGGTCCAAACGAACAGGTTTTAAAACTGAGTAAAACTCAAGATGTGAAAAACCAGCTAACCCTTACATTGCCCAAAATCTGACAAACTGCTGAATAAAAAGTTAGAACACTAAAAGAACTGAAACTGGTAAAACATGTATGGTCTCTTCTCAGAGTTGCCAGATAAAGCATTAACCCAAAAAACCAATTACTACTCCATCATTTCTTAAAATTAACTCACAACTGATACAAAGAAGTTTCCCCAACTCGAAATAGAATCGACATTCATCACCTAAAGTGAGAGACTACCCAGAGTCACCTGAGTAGGGAGACCTACACCCAAGAGATCCAACTGTCTCTCCCTTCCACTCTGTACAATGTTAAAATCATTTCCTAATTAGAGTTTACTCATCATTTAGGTGTTCTACTTACCAACAGAACTTAAAACATTTTTCAAAAAACTATGAGCAACAGAAACAAGGAGGTCATGTACACATGTATACTCTTAATAACATAATAACTTACATTTCTATCATGGATTTTTATGGTCTGTCATATTCATTTTTAAAAAGGAAAAGGTACCTCAATATATTACTTTAATTTCCTAATTTTGCAGCTCTTCATGTGCGTAGAATGTAACAACTAAATCTAAGGTCAAAGAAAGTCAGGGCTAAAGATAAAGTTGTTTTTAAATTCTCCATTCTCAAATTTGTTTATTACATTTTTTCTACTCAAGATTACATAATAGAAAAATATATACTGAAAACTGTAAAAACTGTGTGGTATTTCAGGATTATTAAATAAAACCAATTTGTGTCATCCTAATCTAAAAAGAGAACTGACTTCTGATCATTAAAATGATTATACTGCTCTTTCTCTCCAGTTACTATCACGGTAGAATGAATTTTAACTTCCCAGGAGTCAAGACAATAAACAGCGACTCTAAACAGTCACTTCAGCTCCATAATCTAAAATTAATACAATTATAATAATAATGTATGGAGCCTTACTGTGTACTAGACATTGCTCTACATTTTTTGACATGTTAGCATTAAATGTTAACTCATTTACTTTTCCCCACTGTATGTGGCACATATGCTTCTACAGTTTACAGATGGGGAAAACTGAGGTACAGAGAGGTTAAGTAACTTGCCCAAGATTATACATGCAGCAAGTGGCAGAGCTGCGACTCCATCCAGGTGGTCTGGCTCCTACCTCTTCAAAGAGTCTCCTCAACTTCAGAGCCTATGTTCCTTCCTTCCACTCGCCCCAAGTCACCTGTCCATGCCACTTCCCGCCTTTGCCTGCCCCCTCTTTCCAAGACAGCATATGACTTCCCCCATACTCACATATGACGTTTCCATTCTCCCCACCACTAAGCCTACATACTGCTCTTATCAATCCTTCCCACACTGACTTCCCCTGAGTCTGAATTCCCATTTCATTTAAGCATATTAGAGAACTGTACACAATGACACAATAACAGCTACCATTAACTAAGCACATAATATGCGCTACATACAACGCTAAGATCTTTCTCATAATTAAAAAATTATAGTGTGTGAAATGAGACCCATTTTAATGGTGAGAAAACTGAGGCTCAGACTGCTGAATATTTTGGCAATGTTCTCACAGCCAATAAATGACAAAGCAAAAGACACACACTCAAGTCTGTATGACTCAAACTCTTTAGGTTCATACACATGTCTTCTCATGTATACCTTCTTGCTTTACTTCTTTGATATCTAGATCATCTATGTACTGTACTATTCATAAAAGAAGTATTTCTTCACAAATGAATTCTAGAAAATCATTAGGAAAACAGCAATTACCATTATCTTAATGGTTTCTAATACTACTTCCCAAAAAGTTCCAATATCTTAGTTAAATAATTAACATGGATTAAAATACATTCAGATGGCTCCTCCCTCAAAAAACAAAACAACAACAAAAAGAACGAAATCATTAGGAAAACAGCAATTACCATTATCTTAATGGTTTCTAATACTACTTCCCAAAAAAGTTCCAATATCTTAGTTAAATAATTAACATGGATTAAAATACATTCAGATGGCTCCTCCCTCAAAAAACAAAACAAAACAACAACAAAAAGAACCCTTAAATGTCTGTGGTTTAAATCTTTTAGGTTACACTTTCTCTCAATACTGGAACCCAGAATTATTCTTCCGTTCCTCAACCTCTCCCATTCCTCGGTTCCCCCCCCCCCCGCGCAAACACACAAACCATTGGACTAGCACCCAAAGAAAGGGTTAGCTATAAATTGTTTTGCTTTGCCATCGGTGACTTAAGACTGTCAACGCTGGGAAACAGCAAAGTGACAGCATCCCTGATTCTCCAGCCTGCTAAACGTAAACCAATCTCACCTCTTAGTGAGATTTTTCTAAGACACTAATGAACATGCTGTAAATGTTCATTACATAAACATCCTCTCTTCCTGGATACAAAGGTTGTAGCTGCAGTTTCTAATCCCATGGAATATTGCTGCAGCAATTATTGTTCATTTACTCAATGTGAAAGGCGACAATCACATTTGTTACAGTTCTCTGAACTTTAATGTCATTATAAACATGAAATGAAATGAAATTAGCCATTGAAGTACCCCCAGTTAACGACGAATAGGTGAAACGGAAACCAGAAAGAATATTTCACCATCAGTACTCTTAATAAAGTAAAAAATGTCTTTGTTACCTGCATTCCCTCCCAATATACGCCACACCTTCCAGGCTGACAAAAGCAGAAAGATATCTAAGTTTTCTTTTTTAAAAACCCAAAGAAGAAATCACTCAAACCTCTCACAAAGAGTAAATTCTAAGAATGAAGAATTCCACCTCTCTTTTCTTTACCACAACCACTGACTTTCCGCCTGTAACAACCAGAGAGGGCTGGGGGTGAAAGAGAGGGTGGTGCGAATACACAACACACGACCCGGTCACCTCCTAGCTTGGCCCATCCCAAACTTCACCTTGGAACCGCGAGAACCAGGAAGGCACCAAGAATTCCTAGGAAATGGTCTCACCCCAGTGAGAGAACATTTTTAACTTCCTCGAAACCACTATTTCCTTGGGGCATTATCACACACTCCCACCCGGACATACTACCTAGGAGATTACTTATAAGAAAAGCACAAACACACACAAAGAAAGACACACTGCTGGAAGCGGGCAGCTCCGGCTCAGCCCGCGCGGGGAAGCCCGGGGACCACGAGGAGCTGCGGGCCAAGCTGCCACCGCGATCGCACCGACAGTGCAAAGGCGGCCGAGGGCAGCTGGAAAAGCAGCGCGCGGGGTCCCAGCCCCCCGCCCCACACCCGGACCCTCGAGGCAGGAAACCCGGCTCGGCGGCGCTGCCTCACCCGTAGGGCTCCGGCCTTGGCCGGAGCGATAAGGTGGATGGGCGCTTCCCATCCTGCCAGCTCCGCCCTCCCGGCCACATTCCTGAGAAGCCCGACTCCCGGAACGCCAAGCTGGGCGCCCCGCAGGCAGGAGCGCGGC
>NW_007729429.1:31402-61867 GCF_000696425.1 Galeopterus variegatus | reverse complement strand
GCCCGAGGCACTGAGAAGCGGGGTGACCGCCGGGACCAGGGGTGGCAGCGGCCGGGGGGCGCGCTCCTCTACGCGGCTCCGCTGCGCCTACCGAACGCAGCCTCCAGCGCAGCTACAAATGGCCGTCTGGGGGCCGGGCTGCCAGGCCGAGGCGCTGCATATGCATGAGGGGGCGTGGCGGGGCGGGCGGCGCCGCGCGGGGCTGAGATTCCCGAGCTGACCCGGGCTTCAGACCCCCGCGGACGTGTCGCTCCAATCCTTTGCCATCTAGTGTGTGCATGAAAGAGTGTGGGAGTGGGTGTCAAGTGAGAGTGGGAAGGAGACAGTAAGACTGTGTGACCATAACTGTATGTCAGGGATTGCGTGGATGAAAAATACAGTATGTAACGCCTAGTGTGAAAAATAGAGCTGTTGTCATATTAACTCAACTTGTAGGAGAGTCAATGTCCTGGTTTAAGAGTACAGATGGTGACCATACTTCTGTGAAAAGCAGTATGATTGGCTATTAGCGTTGTGTCACGGTAACTTAGTGTGCGGTGGGCTAGCAGTGGCGACAGTGTGTGAGGAATGCGAGTGACGGAGCATGGGGAATAAGTCATAGTGGCTGAGCTTGCCTGGACAAGAGTGAATGTGGCAGATTGTGCATGTGCCAGTAGAGTGTCTCAGTGGCCATGTTTATGTGTGAGAAATGTGTGGTGACCGCATATGAGTGTGAGTGTGAGAGATTAATTTGTATTTATTGACATTCTACATACAAGGCACTGTGCTCAATGTAGAGACGCTTTCATGCACAAAATTGTGTCCCTGCCCTCAAAAACCTTAGAGTCCAATGGAGGAGACAGACGGGAAAACAGGCTTAATGATAAGGGCTATAAACAACATAAGTGCCACGTGGCATGTGTGTCCAATGGAGAAGCATCACCCCAGAGTTGGATGGTCAGCAAAGGCTTCCTAAAAGACCTGAAGAATAAATAATATAGACAGATGAGTAATTGGAAGAAAAGTATTCCAGAGAAAGGGAACTACATGTGCAAAAGTCAGAGTAGAGGAGGAAAGAATTGTGTCACATGATTTTGAATGTGTTGGGGGAGTTTACATGCTGGTGATTGTGAATAAAAAGTTACCATCCTTGTGTATGGCAGTTTAATCAAATGTAACAGGAATACAGCTCTATGTAGAAGTGACTGTCTGGAACCAAATCCTAGCTCTTTCACTAATGGTGTGATGTTGAGAACTTACTTAACCTCTGTGCCTCAGTTTTCTCTTCTCTAAAATAAGGACAAGGGGCTGACCAGTTAGCTCAGTTAGTTAGAACATGGTGCTGATAACACCAAGATCCAGGGTTCAATCCTTATACTGGCCAGCTACCAAAAAAAATAAATAAACACATAAAATAAAATAAGGATAGTAAGACTACCTACCTCGTGGGGTTTTTAATAAGAATCATATGAGTTAATACACATGAAGCACATAAAACAATGTTAGCATGTAGTAAGCATTTATGGCAGTTTTGGAACATGAATGCAAGTTCTTGGACACACTTAGCAACTCGCTTGAAACCAGTAGAATGCAGCAGAAGAGATGCTGACAAATTTCAAAGGCTAGATCAGAAGAGGCCATGCAGCTTCCACCTGTTCTTTTGGGATTCTCTGGGAGAAACAAAGCAAGAAGTTTGACTACCATAGATGGCCATGCTAGAGACGCCACATGTAGACATGTCAGTGAAAAGTCCAGCTGAGCTCCCACCAGACCACCAGCATCAGCTGCCAGCCATCTCAGTGAAACATCTTGGACACCCAAGATGTCCATGTCCAGCCTTCAAATGACTGCAACCCCCGCTGGCACCTGACTGTAACTGCGTGAGAAACTCTACGCAAGGACTGCCCAGCCCAGCCCTTCCCGAATTCCTAACCCACAAAATCATGAGCAAAATAAAATTGTAAATTGATAGTGCTTTTTAAAACTTTTTATTTGGGAATAATTTCAATGTATAAAGTATAATGAACACTCATACATCCTTTTCCCACAAACTCACCTATTGAGAACATTGTACCCCACTTGCTTCATATTCTCCCTCTCTCTGCTTCTGTCTCTCTCTCTCTCTCTGTCAACTTCAGTAAATTTAACATTGATATGAATACTTTTGTATAATCTGCCATTCATATTCCAGTTTTGTCAGTTGACTCAATAATGTCTTTTAGAGCATTTTTTCCCCTCCAGTACAGGATTTAGTCTAGGGTCAGGCTTTGCATATAGTTGTCAGATCTCTTTAGCTTCTTTTACTGTGGCACAAAATGGTTGCTTTAAGCAGTTTGTGGGGGAGGGCTATTTATTAGACAGCAGCAGTAGCCAGAAAATCCTCAATAACATTGTTGCCAATGTGAAAAGAGGTAGGAAAGAGAAAAGAAAGAGGAACCCATGTCAAGGAAGTGCTGAGAAAGGGCCTACTATGCTTCCCACAGATGCCTCTCAGCGTGAGCCTAGCTCTGAAATTTCCCATAATCCATCAGGAGCAAAAAGATGGCCAAAGAGTTTTCCTTATGTCTATCCCTTCTAAGGTATATTCCAGAAACCTTTCTGTTCTTCAAGAATACATGGAAACAGTTAACAAATTTCAATAACATCCAAACGAAACACAGTTATTCCCTGGGATGGCCAGTTAGCCAGCTGGTTATAGTGCAGTGTTGTAACACCAAGGCCAAGGGTTCAGACCCCCATAGTAGCCAGCTGAAAAAAAAAAATTTTTTTTTTTAAAGTTATTTCCAGAGCAAAAAGCATAGTTATACCAGACACAACCACTTAGGCTGGGGAAAATCACAGTGTTGTAACACCAAGGCCAAGGGTTCAGACCCCCATAGTAGCCAGCTGAAAAAAAAAAAAAATTTTTTTTTTAAAAGTTATTTCCAGAGCAAAAAGCATAGTTATACCAGACACAACCATTTAGGCTGGGGAAAATCAGGTATTGGTCCTAAGACAATTGTACAAAATCCCTTATTATTCCGTGACTCAGCATCTGATGAGAGAGCACTCGGGGTTCTAAGCCTGATGATAGTTTGACCAGTAAAAGGAAATGAGGAGGAGACAATAATAAATACAGGCTAGTGAACACATTTGTGCCCAGTGACCAGAATGTTCAGGAAGAAAACCCATTTGCAGAAGAATGTATTTCAAAAACCTATATACTGAGATTCTTTTCCGACTGAATCCTAACCAAGATTTTCTTTTCTTTCTCCTCTGAACCGCTATCATATCTGTGTACAGGACAAATCCAACACTGAAACCAGGCAAGCAAACCCATGCTGTAGAAGGCCTGTGTTTGTTGCTTCCTAGGCATCCATTTCTCTTTCCTCTTTCAAATAATATCTTTATATTTCCCCTCTGTAGTTTGGGAGTGACTGACCCCTACCCCCAGCTCCAGGGGTTGACCCTACTTTGCTGAAGATTATCACCCTCCACAGTAATCATTTGAAGGATAGTCGTATGTACTAAGTCAGGCCAATAAGGAACACATTCAACTGCAGAATTAAAAGTATACTGAGATGTGGCTTCACAGCCACTAGGATGACTGTAATCAAAAAGATAATAACAAATGTTGACGAGAATGTAGAGAAACTGGAACTCTCATTCACTGCTGGTAGAAATTTAAAATGGTACCATTGCTTCAGAAAACAATCTGGCAGTTCCTCAAAAGGTTAAACATAGAGTTACCATGCAACCCAGCAAATCCACCCTAGTTAAGTATACCCAAGAGAAATGAAAACATATGACCATATGAAAGTTTGCCCATAGTGACATTATTTATCAACTTTTTGGGGGTGGGGGGGTCCAGGTGGCTGGTTTAGGGATCCAAACCCTTGACCTTGGTGTTATCAGCACGATGCTCTCCCAAGTGAGCTAACCTGCCAGTCTGTGGCATTATTTGTAACAGCCAAAAAGTGGAAACAACCCAATTGTCCATCAACTGATGAATGGGTAAACAAAATGTGGTATATCCATACAATGGAATATTATTTGGCAATAAAAAGTAATGAAGTCCTGATGCATGCTACAACATGGATGAATCTTGAACATATTATGGTAAGAGAAAGAAGATAGACACAAAAGATCACATACTGTATAATTCCATTTATAAGCAAGGTCCAGAATAGGCAAATCTATAGAGACAGGAAGTAGATCTGTGGTTGCCAGGACTGTGGCAACTGATAACAAGTATGGGGTTTCTTTTGGGGAAGATGAAAGTGTTCTGAAATTAGATCATGGTGTCGATTGTACAACTCTGTAAATATACTAAGACTCTGCTGGGAGTGCTCCTTGATCCTGTGGTGCCCCACAGTGTGGCCTCGCTTTCTTCTGGTCCCGGGCAGCCAGGTCCTAGAGGGCAGTCGAGGCAGGCAGCAGCTGGGCAGCAACAGAATGTTGGCTATCAAGGTATTTAGCCTAATTGGCAAGTGAACAATTTCCACCTTGCTCTGTGTACAAGCACACAGAAGTGTTGTGAATAAAGAGTGGGGACTATGCTGTCCCAAGTTATGTCAATTGGCGTGACTATTACCTTGCCTAATCTAGCCCATGTCAAGCACCTGTCTGCTAGCCGGGCCTTAAAAGAGAAGGAGAAGCCCTCTTCATGGGTGAAAAAGTTGAGTCATGCCACTTTCAGTTCAACAAGAACTTTGCTGAAATGAACAGGGGCACGAACAAGCAGAAGACGGTTATGGGCACTGCTGTGCTCTTCATTGGCGTCATGGCTCTGGTTCTGATCAAGGAGAAGCGCTACATGTATGGCCCTATCCTGCACACCTTTTTTCCTTTTTGGCAGCTGGCAGGTTTGGGGATCCGAACCCTTGACCTTGGTGTTATAACACTGCACTCTAACCAACTGAGCTAACTGGCCAGCCCTCCCACACACCTTTGATGAAGAGTCGGTGGCCATGCAGAACCAGAGAATGCTCCATATGAAAGTCAGCCCCACCCAGAGCTTCTCTGCCAAGTGTGGTTATGACAAGAAGGAGTGGAAGAAATAAGAGACCACCATTTTGTGTGAATCTTACCTTGTTCTGTCACCTCATACCATTCAGCATATTTACTGGAAGCCTGTTATATCAGACAGAACCAATGCTTATAAATGACCAGTTCACATGAAAAAAAAAGAAAAAAGTGCTGTTGACTGCATCATTTTGACTTTTTGGCGGGGGAGCAGCTGGCAAGTGGGGGATCCAAACCCATAACCTTGGCTGTGCTCTAATCAACTGAGCCATTTTCACTTTTTTTTTTTTTTTTTTATAAAAAGATGACTGGTAAAGGGATCTTAACCCTTTACTTGGTGTTATCAGCACCACACTCTCCTGAGTGAGCCACAGGCTGGCCCATCTGAGCCATTTTCACTTAAATTGAGTGATTGGCCACAGTGTTGTCAAGAGATTTCAACAGGCAGATTCAGAACAAGATTCGGCCAGCAGATATGTTTGGGCCTACAATTCAATTTTTTTCGTTTAAATTTTGAATTGGTTGCCAATATTTAAAAGTAGGATATTTCACAAACAAATCTGGATTTCTAACTCTTCTTGAAAAAATTAAGTGGAATATCTTGCAGCTGTGGGCTGGCACTATCTAGCAACAACTAGCTAAAGGCAAGTATCGCTGCCCTTTAGAAAAGATACAATGCTCCTGATGATCAGAGCCACTAGCACACACTAGTTGATGTTACCTGCCTGGCCTTAGTGGGCTTTAAGAGTTTGCAAATCCTACTAACATATGCCAATGTTCTCCACCTAGGATGCACATCCGAATCCCTTGTAGTGTTTTTTAGAATTAAGAAACTGGGCTTCACCCCAGACCTTCTAAATGAAAATCTCTGAGGTTGTTGACCTGGAATCTGAATTTGTATATTTAAACATCGAAAGTGATACTGAGACACCACCACAGATGAGAACTCTTGGAGAAGGGTAGACTCATCCATGTCCATTATTTATTTCAGGACAAATAATGACCTTTTCATCTGGAATGCTGGTTACTCATCATCACTAAAAAAACCCACTATTGACCAAATAGCATCCCTGGCCCATCCCAGAGAAAGGATCTGAGGGTGGAGCAGGGAGGGAGGTACTGAAACCAAGATTCCCCTGACCTCATCTATGTCTGAGTCAGACAGAGCCAAGGCCTGGTAACAAAAGACGGTCAAGCCCCCAGATCAGAAAGCGTACAATCCTTATCATGTTTGATGGAGGAGCAGCATCCACTTGCTTCCTTAATGGGCCATTGCTTTAATGTGAATGAATGGCTGGTAGAGAATGAAACAGCCCAGAAGGAGCAGCATGCATTTGAGATGAGACAGAAGCACAAATCTATGCCTTGTTTAAAGATCATGCTACTAAGAATAGAAATTGAAACACATGCTCAAGCGGGTGCACACACATAGCCCTGAGGAAGGCCATGACAGAGCTGCAGGAATCCACAGCTTAATGGAGGATGATCTGAGAATTCCTTTGCCTATTTTTTAATACTTTTTTTGTCTTTTGTTATTGAAATGTAGGAGTTCTTTATATATTCTAGGTATAGACCCTTATCAGATGTGTGATTGGTAAACACGTCTTCCATTCTGTGGCTTGCCTTCTCGCTCCTCAGTAGTGTTCTTTGATGCACATGTTTTTAATTTTAATGAAATCCAATATCTTTTTTTGTTGTTTTGGCAGCGGGTCTGTACAAGGATCCAAACCCTTAACTCTGATGTTATCAGCACCACACTCTCCCAAGTGAGCCACCAGCCAGTCCCAGTATCTTTTTTTTTTAAGAAAAAATATAAAATTATGTTTATGAACAATTTTTAATGTTATGGGCAAAGCAGGAGCCAAAGTTGTACATATATAATCTATGTAAAAATAAGTGACAGATAATCTGGGAGAATTAACTATTCCAGGAAGACTGAGAATGAGGGACAATATATAAAAAATACTTATGTCACCCTCCATCACTCATTTTGAACTGTGATGGCTGCTTTGTCTGTTTCTTCCCTGCAGCAGCTTTCCAAAGAGAGGCACACCTACTGCTCCAAGGGGACTGAGCCCTGAAATTGAGCTCCCTGTAGCACCCAGGCCAGGTTTCAGAGCTCCAAACAGGTCTTTCTTTTATCCACACCCCTTACCAGGACAGTGACTATGGCTGTTTTAAAAATTTGTCAGGAAACCAGAAAAGACCAAAAGAGTGGAAGGAAGGAGAGGGGAGTCCTTTCTTCCTTCACATGACAGGATAAGATATCTGGAGCTTTCAGAACAGAAGGGCACAACTTCAAGAGCAGCCAGGTAGATTTAGGTAGACAGCTGGCAGAACCTGACAATAAGGCAAGGTAGACAGCTCTTTGGAAGCTTTTTAAAATGCAGTGGTTTCTAAGCCCCATTCCTGCCCCACAGAATTACACTGTTTCAGGGGAGAACTGAAAGGAAATGCTTTGTGATTGCAATCTTCCCTCCTGTGCCCCATGGGGCCAGGGATACTTCTGTCTCCCACAGGTGCAACACCCGTGGTTTGGTGAGAACAAACAGGGTTTTCTTCACCAGAGCACTCTGGATCCCCGGAGAGAGTGTGTGAGCTACAGTGTCCTAGAATGTCAGACGGGGAAGGGGACTTATTGCAATCTTCCCTCCTGTGCCCCATGGGGCCAGGGATACTTCTGTCTCCCACAGGTGCAATACCCGTCGTTTGGTGAGAACAAACAGGGTTTTCTTCACCAGAGCACTCAGGATCCCCGGAGAGAGTGTGTGAGCTACAGTGTCCTAGAATGTCAGACGGGGAAGGGGACTGAGAGATCTTCTGCTCCACCCCTCCTATATTAGTCAGTGTTGGGGCTTTAGGGGGCCCACTAAATAACGGCTCTCTTCTCCCTGAAGTTCTGAACCAATTGAGAAATAGGACACAGAAAACCAACAGATGGGAATCAAAATGTCAGCTTTATTACTGATACAAGCTAGACCGGAGGACATGGTTTAGGTGTGAGGCCAAATGGGCTTGCCCACACTGTTCCCAGAATAAACTTACCACCCAGTTACAGGCAGAGCTGGAAACACTGCAGGCCTCATCTTTTGGGGATCTTCCTCTGTAAAACTTGTGGCACATATGAGACTACCTCAAAAAGTTCATGGAACAATAGATAACACTAATTTTTCTACAGATTTTTTTACTGTTTTTGGGGGGGCAGCTGCCTGGTAAGGGGATCCAAACCTTTGACCTTGGTGTTATCAGGAACACGCTCTCCCAAGTGAGCTAACCAGCCAGCCCCCTCTACAAACTTTGTAAAGCACCCTCCTACAGGAACAGAACAACTGTCCCCTTCGGTCGGGCTGGCTCCCAAAGAGAAGAAAGGGAGGAGTTAAACTGAGCATGCTCAGATCATTCTTCCAACTCACTAATCAGATGATTCACACCTTCATGGGGAAGAATGAGTAAGTGGTGGAGAGAAAGAAAAGGAACCCTACTCTAATGATACTCAAATTTCAGTGGGCATCAGAGTCACCTGGTGGGCTTATTACAACACAGATTGCTGAGCTCCCCTCTCAGAACCCTGATTCAGTAGCTCTGGGGTAGGGCCTGATAAACTGTGTTTTTTAACCAGTTTCCTGCTGTTGCTGCTTATCTAGGGATCACACTTTGAGAACCACTGCTCGAAGAGTATCTCTTCACTAGGAAGAATAAATGTTCCCCATGACAGCCAGGACTTGATTGGTTGCTAGTGACAAACCAACTCAAACTGAAATAAAAAAAAGAATTTACTGGTTCGTGTAACTAAATGACTCGTCAGTGTAAGTTCAAGCATGACTACACTCAGAGACTCAAGTGATGTCTTCAGCACTCTTTCACTCTCTCTATCTCTCAGCTCTGTTTGTTCTATGTGGCCCCAGTTCTAGGCAGGGTTTCCCCTGGTGTCAACAAGATGGCTCCACGTATATTCTTTCCCCTGAGCCGGTGTTTCTCAAACCTCAGCATGAATCAGAACCACCTGGAGGGCTTGTTAAAACACAGATTGTTGGGCCCCACTTCTGGAGTTTCTGATTCAGTAGGTCTGGGGTAACACCCTAGAAATGGCATTTCCAACAAATTCCCAGGTGAAAATATTGTTGCTGCTGGTGTGGGACCACATTTTGAAAATGACTGCTCAAAGCAGTTTCTGAAGAAAACAAAGGGAGATTCTCTCTCCTAACTGTTCCTAACATACCTTTGAAAAAAATTCTGAAATTGAGTCTCGTTGGTTCAAATTGGCTGGATTTGAGCTGCATGCCCATCCCTGAGCCAATAACAGTGATGTTTTTAGTGGCCAGGCTTGAGTCATAAATTTCCCTAAGTACTCCAGAGGTACCTGGAGATGCAGGTAGGGTTAACCCCACAAGAGCTATCTGGACTGAAAATGGGCAAGGGTTAAGGGCTATCAGAAGAATGGCAAATGGCTGCAGGGGAAGCACAAACAGTACATGTTCTCTACCCTTTGTCTCATGAATTAAGAATCAAAAGGTTAAGTGGCCACCGTTTTATCACATTTAGAAGATAGAAATTTTTTCAAAGGGCAGCTTGGCACAATAGAGAGAGTGAATGGGTTTTAAAACAAGAAAACTTGACATCAAATCCTATCTGCACCACTTACTGGTTTAGGCCAGATCAGTAAACCTCTGAAGTATTTAGCTCCTCTCTTTAGTGTTTTTTTTTTTTTTTTCTTTTTCCTGACCGGTAAGGGGATCACAACCCTCGGCATGGTGTGATCTGCACCACGCTCAACCAGTGAGCGCACCGGCCATCCCTATATAGGATCCGAACCCACCGCCTTGGCGCTACCAGCGCCGCACTCTCCCGAGTGAGCCACAGGGCAGGCCCTCTTTAGTGTTTTAAAATGAAAATAACAATAACACCTACTCACAGTGTGGGATGTGTGATGATTTACTAGAACTTGTAAGAATGCTTTATTAGGAAGGTATTAGATAGCTGTGAATTTTAAATTATTTTAAAAGTTTATGTGATATGAAAATTAAAACTACATAGACATGCTGTTTTTTGTTTAATAAGTACTATTTCTCCCCTACAAAATTGGCAAGATCAAATATGTATTTGATAACATTATTGAGTGAAAGTCTGGGGAAAGAGACACTTCGATTCATTGCTGGTTGAGCCCAACCCATATTCTAAGGCCTCTTAACATACTCAGTGGCCCAATGCCCCTTAGAATTTTATTTCTTTTCCTGAGGGTTTTTTCTGAGCTGCAGAAGTCCATTCTGGCTGCCAGCAGGCTAGGCCAGGGAATTATCCCATCTCATGCCCCCAACCTCCAGGGCAGCTTTCAGCTAATGACACTTGGGAATTGTAGCTCCCTCACCTCTTATTAGAAAAATCCAGAAGTGAGTATTTTACACCATTTCTCATAATTTCCCAGTGGGATTAAGCTCCAGTCACTCACTGTTGTAGCTGGCTTAATAACCATCCCTTTAATAGCTGCCTTCCCTTCTCTATAGCACCTGCCCTGCCCCCAGCTTTCTGGTAGTCCCTGCACTTCCCAAGTATACCACTTGCACTAGAACCACTGTCACAGAGGTATGCTTATGGAGCCCCAACCAAGAGATAAACACTTTTTGGGAGTGGGTAACGTCTAGCAACATTACAAATTCACATGTCCTTTGTCCTAGCAAATCTAATTCTAATAACTTCAACAAGTACATTCACACACATGGGAAATAACATATATAAGGCTATTCACTGAAGCACTTTTTGTGATAGTAAGATAAGAGCCTGACACACATTAAATGTCCATTAATAGGGAGCTGGTCAAATAAGGCAAAGTTCATTGACATGAGGAGATACTATGCAGCAAAAAATAAAAAAAAAAAAAAGGAATTCCTTCTAACTAACTTGGAATAATCTTCAAGATTTATTTAAATAAAAAAAAAAAAAAGGAATTCCTTCTAACTAACTTGGAATAATCTTCAAGATTTATTTAAATAAAAAAAAAAAAAAACCCCACAAGATACCAAACGGTGTGTATAAAACAGTACCACTTGTGTAAAAAGGAGGGAGCACATATAAACGTGTATCTGTAATCATATAGATTGCAAAAAAAAAAAAAAAGGAATTCCTTCTAACTAACTTGGAATAATCTTCAAGATTTATTTAAATGAAAAAAAAAAAACCCACAAGATACCAAATGGCATGTATAAAACAGTACCACTTGTGTAAAAAGGAGGGAGCACATATAAACGTGTATCTGTAATCATATAGATTGCATAAGAATCATATGTAATCTATATAGATTATTGTTGTAATCATATAGAGTAATTCTAGAAGGATAAACAAGCAACTGGGAGACTTTTTTTATATAAACTCTTTGGTGCCTTTTGATTTTATTTTTGTTTTTTGGTGCCTTTTTAATTTTGAAGCACATGAGTATATTACCTATTCAGAAAAATATATTAATTAAAACATCTTTTAAAATGTGGGAAAAGAATTTTATATTCAGAAAGATATTTTAAGAGATATTTTTTATTAAGATATTATTATGTAATATTTTTATCTTAAGAAAGATATTTTGAGTCATTTCAGAAATATTTATTTTTATAAAATTAGATGTAATTGTCATTGTAAATAACCAGAAACACTACAAACTAAAAAATTACATATTGTAATATGTCCAAAAAATATATACCAACAGCCATCTAGAGCTTTAAAACATACAAAAATGTGTTAATTAACCAGAGAGGGAGAAAGAATAAAAGATGGGAAGTTTGTTGAAAAGTCCAAAGTCACACTTCGGGACTTGGAAGCTCTCATTACAAATAACATCTCCCCTGTCCTTTGAACCTCCTATGAGGTGGGTGCTTCATAGGCACATTCTCTTGTGTGTACTACAAACATACCAGGGTACTTCAAAAAGCTCACAGAGCTTTAAAACATACAAAAATGTGTTAATTAACCAGAGAGGGAGAAAGAATAAAAGACGGGAAGTTTGTTGAAAAGTCCAAAGTCACACTTCGGGACTTGGAAGCTCTCATTACAAATAACATCTCCCCTGTCCTTTGAACCTCCTATGAGGTGGGTGCTTCATAGGCACATTCTCTTGTGTGTACTACAAACATACCAGGGTACTTCAAAAAGTTCACAGAAAAATAGAACTGAAAGATAATGCAAACCTTTCCATGAACTTTTTTTGTGGGGTGGGGCATGGCTGGCTACTACAGGTATCTGAAACCCTTGACTTTGGTGTTATAACACTGCCATGAATTTTTGGAAGTACCCTTATATTATCATTCAAACATTCAAATTTTGTAAGTGAGGAGACTAAGACTCTGGGAGCTGAGGGTACTGGTTAAAGGTCACATAAGTAGAATGTGAATTTGGTCTGACGTTTATCTGACCTCAAGACAAGATTTATGCCAACTTTCCCTCAGTGCTACCTATTAAAGATGCAGACCTTGATAAGAGCACTGAATAAGGGCTCATATCCTAAGGTCCAGGCCTGAAGCTACCCTAGCGAGCAGGCAGGAAAGTCATTTGATCTTTGGCTCCTCTGCACAGATTTTCATGCATAACCCAGAGCTCAGGGACCAGCAAGAGAGTTCTCAGTTCTTTGTTAGTTAGTTTGTTTTTTATGGGAATCTGAACTCGTGACCCTAGAGATATAAGGCTGCACTCTAGCCAACTGAGCTAACCAGCCAGCCTTTTTTTTCCTTTTTTTTTTTTGTTTATTTGTTTGTTTTGCTTTAAGAGAGTTCTTCTTGGTCCATACCTTTCTGTGACTGGAGCATGCCAGCTCCTGGGGCCATACTACAGGGCAGGAATGCATCAACACTGATTTGGAAAATGTTTTTTTGACAAATGTTTATTAGTAAACACCTTTTATGTGCACTAAGCTGAAAGTTCTGGAAGATACAAATCATTTTGCTTTTGCAGTCCCAAGCTCAGGGTCTGGCACATAGAAGTTTCACAGAAAATATTTGTAGAGTGAATAAATGAACTAACCGTTGGCAGCATAGTGTGAAGTAGTGTGGGAAGTCCAAGGAAGTAAAATACACAGTTCCAGGTTACAACTCAGTCAAGGAGACAATACAAAAATACTGCAATACCTAGGTAAGAGTAGAAGACAGGCTATAAATAAGGCCTCAGCACCCAGTGAAGTCTGAGCTACAGATTAAAGGTGGGAAATAGGCTGGAATGATGGGAAGATGACATCTGGATAGGCAGAGATAAAGAGGAAGGCATTCTAGGGAAGAGAGTTTCTAATGGAGATGTAGTATAAGCCCAATATCTTGATGCAGGGGTAAGTATTACAAGATTTGGAATTAGACAGCACCAGGGTTCGAATCCCAGATCTACCCTTTATTGATGGACACAGTTATTTAACCTCTCTGACAAGGATAATATCTCAAAAGGCCATTGTGAAAATTAAGCAAATTAATTATATTGAGGACCTAGCCCAGTGCCTCACTCATAGTAGGATTTCGATGAATGTTTCTACACTTCTGATACACTGAACCCAAAACTCCTCACCCCAACAGTGGCAACAGGCAACACTGGAGAAGGGGTGCTGACTGGAGCACTGGGAGAGATTTGTGTGGCTAAGCTCCAAGAAGTAGACGGGGACTGGAGGTATTATGGAATGGAAGAATGGGGCTTCAGAGACAGGCTGAGATGTTTGGACTATACAGCCCCCACTGGTAGTCATTTTAGATGATTGGTCTTCAGGATCATGCCCTTCTTGCAATGCCTGCCTGAATCCAGACTGGAGCGAAGAAAAACTGTGGATAGGAGAGAGGAAATGTATTTTCCTCCATACCCCGGAAGTCCCCCAGACCTGGAACCAACTGGAGAATGATGGGGAATTGGGATCCTCAAATGATACATGGGGCCTCCACAGATCCATGGGACAGGCTAAAACCGGTTGGGGGCAGCAGGGCAGAGGGAGTTATTTCATTGCTGCCCCTGATGTCACCTCGCCTCTGTCAGTCAGTCCCACAGCCTCAGTGGTCACCACTGCCAGCTCCAGGCCTGAGACACACAGACCCCTCTCCTCCAGATCTCGGTGCCCCCCACCCCTGGCTTCTTGCTCTTCGGTTCTTCACTTCTCTTTGTTTCTGTTTCAGTCTCTACTTCAGCTTTTCTGTCTCTGTTTTAGCTGTTCTCTCTCACTTTGTTTTTATCTCAATTGTCTGAGGTTCTTTCTCCATTTTACTCACATTTTTCTCAATAACAGGCCCGGCTCCCTGGAAATTTTTCTTTGCACTACTAAAACCCAACACAAAGCAAAACAAACAAGCAAACAAAACCCAAAATACACTCAGAGGCCTGGCTTATTCACAAAATCATATGAATCTAAAGACCGGTATAATAATTTAGATTCATACCATATACAAAAATATATCTCAGATATATGAAAGATAAAAGAGTTAAATATATAAAAGCCAAATCACAGAAAAACTGGCAGGAAACTGAATTCACTGTTTATCAGATCTTTGGAGGAATGATAGCTTTCAAAGCATTGCAAAAAAAGAAATCACAAAGAAAAAGATAAACAGATTATTACATAAAAATGTGAACCTTTTATACAAAGAAAAGTAACAATACAAAAAGGAAAAGAAAAATGGACTAGGAAAAATAATTGTAGTAAGCATTCGAAGAATGAATATCTAAATTATATAAAGTTCATGTCACAAAAAGAAAAACTAAAGCTCGAATAAACATCTCTCCCATAAGTTGAAATATAACTACAGTATAAGTCAACATAAGGAAAAATGTTTAGCTACTTATTTTCAAGCATGTGCAAACTAAAATATTAATTGGGGGCCAACCCATGGCTCACTCAGGAGAGTGTGGTGCTAATAACACCAAGGCCATGGGTTCGGATCCCATATAGGGATGGCTGGTTAGCTCACTGGGTGAGCGTGGTGCTGACACCACCAAGTCAAGGGTTAAGATCCCTCACTGGTCATCTTTCAACTAAACTAAACTAAACTAAACTAAACTAAAATAAAATAAATAAATAAAATAAAATATTAATTGGAACTATTTCCCTAACATTATACTAGCAAAAATTAAAACACTGATAATACCCAATGCTTCTGGTTAGGTAAATTTACACAATACTTTTGGAACGTTATTTGGCAATAATTAGCTAGAAACTTTAAACTATTTGGACCTTTGTTCCTTAATTCCATTCCAAGGGATTTATTCTAAGGCAGCAGATTTTTTTTTTTAATTTAATTTAATTTAATTTTTTCTTTTAAAAGAATACCTGCAAGGGGATCTTAACCCTTGACTTGGTGTTGACACGCTCTCCCAAATGAGCTAACCAGCCTACATAGGGATCCGAACCCCTGGCCTTGGTGTTATCAGCATCACACTCTCTAAGGCAGCAGATTTTAAACTATTCTTCTTGCAGTCCTAGAAGTGCTGCAGAATTGTCTGTGGAACTGTTAGGGAGGGTTTGTGATAACCAGAGTTCAGGGCTATAAGCAAGAGAAACTAACCCTGACATCTTATGCAAAAAGGCAATGCAGTGGGAAAACTCAGAGGTTCACAGAATCAATGGGAAGCTGTAGAACCAGGTTCTGAAAACAGGCAAGAAACAAGAGAATTCCAGAGGGCTAGGCGACTGGAACAACACCACACGTCACAAAGCAAGCACAGTTAGGTGCATGTAGGGAAGCTGTAGAACCAGGTTCTGAAAACAGGCAAGAAACAAGAGAATTCCAGAGGGCTAGGCAACTGGAACAACACCACACGTCACAAAGCAAGCATAGTTAGGTGCATGTATCACTGCTGCTGAGAGGAAAATGACTCCAATCACCCTCACACTGTCATATGCTCATGATTCAAAGACATGGGAAAGGGGCTGGCTGGTTAGCTCATTGGTTAGAGCGCAATGTTATAACACCAATGCCAAGGGTTTGGATCCCCATACAGGCCAGCTGCCAAAAATAAATAAATAAATAACCCAAAACATCAACAACACAAACATAGGAAAGAATGTCTGATTGAAGGAACCTAAATCACATGGAAATGACTTCCCAATTCTACACACATATGGAGAACCTCCAAACAGAAGACTTGGGTACTAATTGCAAGATGATACTGATGCTGGACAGCTGAAAAGCAGGAAATATCTATCTACCAGTTGGTGACATTTAGGGGTGCTGACTATATAAAGCTCTAAGTCCCTTGCCCTGACTTCAGGCAGAGCAACCCCACTTTCATCAGTTTTTCCAAATAGGCTTCCAGGCAAGACCGTGTTTTGAAGGAAGGTTTCTGCAACTTCAGCACATCTGAGCAGCCCTTGTGACAGCACCAGGAAGGCTGGTTTAATACACATTACCAACTCTTTTCTTCCTTTCTGCTTCCCAAGAAAGAGGCTGAAAAGACATTGTTTTTGTAGCCTCCTTTACAGGTAGGGGTGCCCATGTAACACAATTCTTGTCAAGTGAGCCATAAGTCTATGTCTACTAGGGGTGATTTGGGGATGATAAAAAGAAAAAGGCACACCTGACTGGCATTATCTCTTCCTCTTTTCTGCCTTGAATGCTGACATCATGACTGGAACTTCAGCAGTAATTCTGAGAACATAAGTATGAGAAAAAGGCCAAGAGAACAGAAGCCGATAGTCATCCACTTCTGAATGTCTTGTCCTATGAGAAAAATAACTCCTTATTTAAAAGGCCATTTTAGAGAAGTTTTCTGTTCCTTGCAGGTAAAAGCATTACTTATTGGTACACTCCTAAGAGAAAAATCCAAAGAAGTAAAAATATATATTGATAAGTTGTTTGTTACAGACTTTTCCAAATTGGTAAAAAAATAAATAAAAATGAAAAAGAACTAAATCTAAATATCTAAGAAGATTGATTAAATAAACCATAGTCAATCCACTGGATGAACTATTATGCCTATTTTAAGCTGGATAATTATAAAGTCTTTATATGCTTATGACATAATAATTAAAACAGTGGAATACATAATTGTGTCTATGTTATTGTACTATACATAAAAACCCAACTACCTGGAGTGGTCACATTCATCTTTCAAGTAGCCCTAAACAACCATGTGCTGTGTGATGTGGCCCTATGACCTCCCCCCCATCCAGCATACACACACAGTTGATTGGCTCAGGTGGGCAACTGATCCAGGGTAGCCAACATCCTTTAAGATGATTTACTGCAAAACTCTCTGCTGAAACAGGGGCAAATTGAGCCAATAGGTTTCTCATCCTTTGGAATCTGGTTTGGGGAATGCCAAGAGAAGTAGGCCAATCACATCAGGAGCTGAAGCTTAAAGAATTCATAGATCATGTGGCAAAGCAAGGGCCGTGAGGGGATGTGGACACACATGTTATAAGGAACCAGAAAATGCTAGGCTGAGAAAATATACAGTCTACTCACATGAGGAAGTCAGCCAGGTGAATGTAGAGAAAGAGGTAGACGCAGGAAGAAGCAAAAGCACAAAGAGTAGCTAACTTAGGTAAATGGCAGAGTGGGAGAGTGAAGACCGAGAGTTTTGCTAGTGAGTTCTGGAGAGCTGCTTTAGTAGATCCAGAACAACTTTCCAAGACCGGTCCAACAGGCCTAGCTGGACTTCAGTCCCTTTTGCTGAATTTCAGTGGGACACTTTCCCCTTTTGGCTAAATGGTTTCAATTAGACTCCATAGCCAGTGTGAGAATGCATTTCTGGGAACTTTAATAGCCTAACAGAGCTGTAAACACACAACTATGGAAAAATTCACTTTGCATATGGACAGGGACAGGAACATGAAAAAATAAAAACAATCGATTTGTTAGAGAAGGGACTTTGTGGATGATATTTCTTTTGAAGAATTCATTTGTGTTGCTGTAATGTTTTTACACTAAATAACAATTAAGTTTCAAAACCACCGTAGAACTCCTGGGGTAAATCCTTAAGCATGTGCATACTGCTTGACTCTGCAATACTACTTCCAAGAATTTATTTTAAGAATATAATCAGAGATAATGCATGAGAATGTAAGTTCTTGAATACTCATCACAGCATTGCTGTAATAGAAAAAAAAATAGAAACTACTTAAATGCCAAACAACAGAGTATTGGTTAAATAAATTATGATTTATTCATGTAATGGAATGCTGCACAACCATTAAAAACCATACTGTAGAAGAATATTGGTTGGCACAGAAAATATTTATGATTTACTGAAGAGCAAATAGAGAAACAAAAAACTACGAAATGGTAATGATGTCTTATTTGTACAGAGAAGAATGTGCTGTTATAGGCATAAAAAGTACTGAGAGGACAGACACTAGCCTGTTAACAGTGGTTGTCTTGGGATGGGAGGCAGGGATGATTAGAAGGAATTTTTGTATTTTGGCTTTATACTATTCTGCTTTTTGTGTGTTTTTCTACCTTGAATATCTTTTTTATGTAATTAAAGAGGTGGGGAGTGGAGGAGTTTCCCTACCCCATACTTTTTTTTTCCTAAGGAAAAACACAACGAGTTGCCTGTGTGCCTGCAAAATCATTGCCATGATTCCCAGCATCTCCCACAGCCCCCCAGGTTGAGGAAACCAGGAGAACGGACTGAGTCGCGGCCTTGCTCTGAGAGCAAAGTCCGCAGATAACCGCAAGGAGCGAGGTCCGGAGAACAGCACAGGGGGTGGACAGATCTGAAGGGCAGGCTGGCGTGCAGACGGGCGCCACTTGGATCTGGAAGGACTCTGAGCCGGAACGTGCTGGGGTGCCGCCAGCGCGCTGCGGACCAGGGGTGCTAGCCGGCTGGGCCCAGAGCGATGCAGCGTTAAGCCGGTGAAAAGGCAAGGCCACCAGGCGGAAGCGGCTCTGCAGGAGCCTCAGCCCGCAGGCCGGGACCTGCCGAGTGCTGCGCTGACCGCTCGGAGCCCGCGTGCCGCCGCAGAGGAGCCGTAAACCAAGCGGATCGCTGGCAGGGCCGCCCTGGCAGGCAGCCTGCGAGTGAAGCCAGGCTAATCGGGGCAGGCGGGGATCATGCGCTTCACCCTCAGGAGCCCTGGGCATTCTTCACGGGCTTCAGTTCTCCCCTCCGCATCCACCCAAGGCACTGCTGGACTTACATTAAAAAGACAAAAACACAGAGAAATTAGGGTGACACACAAGGAATATGGAAGTGGGAACCAGGGGACCTAGATTTGACTCTCAACCCTTGTGGCCATGAGCAGGTCATCTTGCTGCTTCATGCCTCAGTTTCCACATCTGTGACATGGGAATAACGATAGTATTTACCCCAATAGGTAGCTGAGTCTTATTAGTGAAGATAAAAATGATGTAGAATATGTGAAAACTGTTCTGTAAATTACAAAGGACTAAGCTAATGTCAGTCCTTGTGCATCAGATGTATACACTTAGGACTTAATGGTTGTCTAATTTTGAATGTTATTTGTATATATTGGTACTTTACCTCTTTCCACTTTCCACAGTTTACCATGGAAGACTATGGTGAAATGATAATTTAGAAGTAGGAAGGAAATCAGGTCCAAAGCAAAGGAGGGCATATACCTGCCAATATAATGATCAATAAAATCTCTGACATTAAATTTTGAATTAAGTTCTGGGTTTCACAGCAAAGTGTGAAAGGAACCATGACCAGGTATTTTGTGCTCATTGTTGGAAGGGAAGATTAGTACAGAGGAGAGAGTTAAGTAGATTAAGTGTCCTCAGGGGAAATGAAATATTCTCTAAATCCACATTGCCCAAGTGTCAGTTGTTTACAAACAACCCTATGTAATTTGCTGTATTTATATGCCATATGTACTTTTAGTTAAAGATTTTTTTAAAAAACAGTCTAACAAAAATTATTTCATATGAAAAAATATATATCACTTCTTTAAGTGTTTGTTTTATATTTTTCCTAATATACTCTATTAAAAAATACATAACCATTGAAGTAGAAAATGTTCATCCTTTAACCATTTAAGATCATCTCATATGTCACGTAAGATGTTATGAGTACAAAATAATATTTAATTTTTAAAATAAATTTTAAAAATAAATAAAATAAGTAAAATTAAAAAAATAAAAATAGATGTATACGTACATAGCATGTGTGGGCTATGCATACCACACTTTGGGAAACTCTGCTCTCCTTGTTTGATGAACCCCTTACAGAGCCTATTTAATTTTTAAAATAAATTTTAAAAATAAATAAAATAAGTAAAATTAAAAAAATAAAAAATAGATGTATACGTACATAGCAAGTGTGGGCTATGCATACCACACTTTGGGAAACTCTGCTCTCCTTGTTTGACGAACTCCTTACAGAGCTCATCATGGCATGTCCACACTGACCGAGATCCTAGATACCACTAGGGCCAACTCCCTTTACAGACTACACTTGTAGAGAGTGAGGCCCAGCAAAGGGACCTTCCCGAGATTACACATCACGGGAAGGACAAGCTGACACCTCCTGACCTCAGTCCAATGCTCTGACTCCCGTTTACCCACCGCCTCTCCCTGGGTACCCCATCACCACTGTCCTAGTTGACCCCTCAGTCAGGGCCTGTGCTCACAATATCCCATGAATGTGCCCATGTCTAATTCTGAGAGGAAGTTAGTCAGTGTGATTTGGGCAGCTCCCTAGAACCACCTTGGATTCTCTCCTAGTGTCTTTCCCTAGATTATGAACTCCAGGAGGGGAAGAGCCATGATTTCGGAGGTTGGTGTGGAACCATCAGTGTGAGAGCAGAATTTTATAGAGCTCATCTTAACAAGTAGGTAGTGAATAAGCTTTGGACAAATGGCACAGGATAAAAAGAAGTAGCCAAAGGAGCCGAAGACTTTCCAGGGCTCAGAACTACTGGCAGGCTGCATGCAGTTTTTGAAGGAAGGCACCCTGCAGGAAGGCACTCTGCAGAGGAAACAGCCCAGGATTCCCCACCTAAGGCTGAGCTCACCCAAAGAATGGAGGCTGTTTTAACTGGGCTCCCAGAGGAGCTGCCTTTCATAATTTGTCCACCTGAGGGGTACCTGCTTGTTGTATGCCATAAGGTGCTATATGAGCTAGCAGAGCCCACTTGGATTCCAAGGAAAGTTATGGCAATCAAGGGCTGCAAGGTAATAACCTGAAACCCAGATGGGTTCCCTGGCACCAGACAGGGGTATCTCTCCCTCTCTCGGAGGCCTCCCAGGGCCCCGCAGAGCTGATGAGCAGTGCTGCCTTGGACCAGTGAAGACAACCTGCAGAGCTCATCTGGAGTTAAGCACTAATACAGATTTGGGCTGGGAGGGAGAGTACAGAGACCTCACCAAGTCTGTTCGTCATTCTGCCAACACTCTGGGTGGACGTGAGAACAGCCTTTTTGGCTCCCCTCAGCCTCTGCTAGGTATTGCTGCTTGGGCTGAAGGAACAAGCCCTGGATTAGGAGCCAGGAGTCTAGATTACTTGCTCTGCGTGATGTTGGGCAAGTCACTTTGTCACTCTGGGCTTCAGTTTCCCCATCTACACAATCATTTTCCTAATTCTTGTTCTGCTGCAAGAATTAGGAAATTTAGGTTCTGAGGTCAGACACACTTGGTTTCTAGCCCTGTTCTTCCCAAAGGAACTCAGAGTTCAGCGAAGGACATAGACACATAAACAAAGATGTACAATAGAGACCATCACCAAAGCAATGATCTTGCTTCTTATTCAAGCCAGCACAGTGAGTGGCAGAGTGCGGACTAGAATGTAGGGCTGGACTCTAACAGAGAGACACATCAACCAGATAATCATACAAATAACTAATTAAATGGCTAATCATAAATGTGACAGTTGCTGCAAAGGAAAAGTAGAAGATGCTATGCCAACACAAAATAGATCATAACATGATAGATAAGCTCTCGTAAAGATTTTGGACTTTCTCCAAAGAGTAACAGAAAATCATCTAAGCAAAAGAGTGATAGTAAAAGTCTGCTGCAATGAAGACTAGACTGGAAAGAGGTGAGCGTGGAGACATGGATGCCTGTTAGGTGGCTCTTGCAATAATCCACACAAGAGATAGTAATGACGTGGGTTAGGGCAATGGGGAGACTAGACCAATAGAGGTAGAACCATCAGGACACAATGATGGATTAAATGTGAAAAAAGGAAGGGAGAGGGTTATGTTAAAGACAACTCCCATGTTACTGGAAGGCAAAACAGGGTGAATGATGGTGCCATTTACTGAGATCAGGGTAATAGAGGAGGAGCAATTTTGGGGGGGAAATCTTTAGTTCAGCTTTGGACATATTGGGTTTTGTTGTTGTGTTGGTTGTGTTTTGGTTTGGTTTTGTCTGGATAGAGTGAGTTTGCCTGTGAAACTGAGAAAGCAGTTGGATACAGGGGTCCCTTTGTCAAAGAGAGGATTGGGCTTTGGAGTCAACCCAATATGGCAACTGAAGCCACACTGGACAGGGAGAGACAGCGTGCTTAGCCCTAAAGCACAGTAGCGGTAGATGGAGCACAGGCTTTGCAATGGCACCCACTGGATTTGGTTCCCTCTCAGCCACCAGCTATGTGACCTCTGAGCATAAGATGACTCATTTGTGAAATGAAAATGATTCCTACCTCACCAAATTATCGTGAGAATTATACTATATTACAATTAACAGTTTAAAGGACTCTCATCTATTATATGTAAGGATATTTCAGACAAGCACTTTGCACTATATATTATAAGCTTGGTGTAAAATTGCTATGATCTGAATGTTTGTGAACCCCTAAAATGTATATGTTGAAATCCTAACCGGTAAGTTGATGGTATTGGGAGGCCTGGCTTTTGGGAGGTGATTAGCTCTTATGAATGGGATTAACGCCCTTACAAAAGAGATCCAAGAGAGATCTCTCACCCTTTCCACCATGTGAGGTTACAGTGAGAAGATGACTGTCTACAAGGAAGCAGGCCCTCACCAGAACCCAGCCATGCTGGCACCTTAATCTTGGACTTCTCAGCTTCTAGAACTATGAACAATAAATTTTTGTTGTTTATAAGCCACCCCTTCTATGGTATTTTGTTATAGCAGCCTGAAGAAACCTATACAATTTACTTGAACAAAATAACGATTCCAAAGCCCGTATAGTAGAGAGACCATACAGCAGAGTTTTACACAGGTATTTTAGGAATAAACAACCTTGAGTTCAAGCGAGGGCTTATCACTTCCCAGCTGCATGACTCTGGGCAATTATTTACTGAGCTTCCTTTTCTGAAAAATTGAGAAAATAATAGAATCCATCGTATAACTTCGTATAATGTATGCTATACGAAGTTATTACGACATGGAAATGACTTCCCAATTCTACACACATATGGAGAACCTCCAAACAGAAGACTTGGGTACTAATTGCAAGATGATACTGATGCTGGACAGCTGAAAAGCAGGAAATATCTATCTACCAGTTGGTGACATTTAGGGGTGCTGACTATATAAAGCTCTAAGTCCCTTGCCCTGACTTCAGGCAGAGCAACCCCACTTTCATCAGTTTTTCCAAATAGGCTTCCAGGCAAGACCGTGTTTTGAAGGAAGGTTTCTGCAACTTCAGCACATCTGAGCAGCCCTTGTGACAGCACCAGGAAGGCTGGTTTAATACACATTACCAACTCTTTTCTTCCTTTCTGCTTCCCAAGAAAGAGGCTGGGATCCCACATACAGACCGGTTCCCGCTCACTGGCTGAGCGAGGCGCGGGAGCAACACCGAGGATTGCGATCCCGTTGCCAGTCCCCGGTCCGGTACGGGGGCAACACTGAGGGTTGCGATCCGTTGCCGGACATGGAAAAAGACAAAAGACAAAAAAAAAAAAAAAAAGAAATAATGATGTAAGGTACCTTGACTTACTAAGCTCAACATGCTAATTAGTCTTATTATACATAGAACAGCATCTGGCGCACAGTGAGTATTCATTACGTGTTTCTTCCCCCACCTTTTCCTCACCACTCCTGCAGCCTCCCCGGTTCTATCTGCACACATATTAGGTGCACAGGCCTTACTCAGGGACTGTTCGCAGAGGCACAAGAGCTCTCTGTGTCTAATTTCTCACAGCACTTCCAACTCAGCCCTCTCTACAGCAAGCTATTCTCCCCCATCATTCACAAGCATAAGAGATAATATAGACATTGTTGTGTTGTTCTCAACTACCAGCTCCTCTCCCTCACTGGGAATGTAAGAGAGGGAGGCTCTAGGCCATATGCTCACAGCATCAGCTGTGTTTCCATGACGACCAGCCCAGCATAACTAGATGTTTCAGCAGAGATGAGCTGTGACACCCAGCTCCCCACAGAATGTGGCTGACTAGCTATTATTATCTTCCCGCACTGAGCTGAAGACTAAAGCATATTGGATGTGGTTCTGAGGGGTAGAGAAGTTTGTGTTTGTCTAAGTAGGAGACTGAATTTGGGAGTGCACTTGCTGCTCATTGCAGCGGTAACTGTTTTGTCTGTAATAAGTTTTAAAAAAATCTAAAAACAAAACAAAAATTTGGTTTTTAAATGCCACAGCAGAGGAAGGTACCTCTTGCTATGTGAACAATATGAAAGTTCAGACCTAATTCTTCCTAAGAAGGTCATGGAAGATGTCATTTTTACAAAATCTGTGGATATTTTCTCTATTTTTTAAAAAGGAAACATACTATAAATGTATTAGTTAGGGTACTTTCAGCTGCAAGTAATGGGAAAATCAACCAAAACTGTTTAAATAATTAGGACAGTTATTATCTCATGCTCCAGGAAATCTGGAGATGAGCCATTTTGAGGCTGGTTAATTCAGTGACTCAGAGATATCAGCAGTACCCAAGAACTTTCTTCCTGCTCTTCTGTCCTTGTCATATCTGCAATGTCTTCCCTCATGGTCAAGATGGCCAAAGCATGTTCAGGTGTCACAAGCAGACATCTCATCTCATTTGCTCCTGTGCATCCCTTTAAGTGAAGAAAACCTCCCTGAACCCTCCTTTTGCAGACTTTTTATCAAGTTCCATCGGCCGTGATTAGTGCCCTGGGTCATGCCTTCACCATGGGTTCAGGGTCGAGGATTTGGATTTTATCTCAAAGGAAATGGGGAGCCATTAAAGAATTTTCAACCAGGCAACAGCATCATAGATTTCTGTTTTTGATAGATCACTTAGAGAGCAATATGGAGGATGGAAGAGAGGGAGGGAAAGACAAAAAACAGAAACCTGTTGGCAAACTTGCAAAATCCATATGAGAAATGATGAGAACTGTACTAAGGTAGTGATGATGGGAATCGGGGTTAGAAATTAGGAAAGACAGAGCAAATCAGAGATGTTAAGTTGTCATTGGCATTAGATACAGATGGATTGGCTCGACGTCTACTTAGATTTCTTGGTTTTGGAGCTGAGTAAAAGTGTCTTGCCACCAACTGAACTGAAGAACATCACAGGAGCAAATTTGAAGGAGCTGATGACTGGCTCAATTGTGTAAATGTTGAGTTTGGGGACTCTGGTATATCCTGGAAGTAGGACAACATAAAGGCTCAGGAAAGAGATATGGAGCTGGGAATTGTTAGCATGCAAGGCATTTGTTAAAGCCAATGGAATGGATGAGATCATTTACAGCAGCAAGGGAAGGGTGCCAAGGACAGAATCCTGGGTGAACAACATTTAAGGAATGGGCTGTGAATGAGAATTCAGTGAAAAAAGATGGATTCAGAGAAATCAGAGAGAGAGGAAGAAAACCAGGAGAGAGTGGTGTTACAAAAGCCAAAGGAAGAGGATTTCCAAAGAGACTGTACCAGAGTGTTAAATACCACAGTGGGGCAAGGAAGATAAGGATTGGCTTCAGTTGTAATGACTTTAATACAAACTGTTGAGGGGAGACAGTGAATTCAGCAAATGCAGAGAAGTCTTTCTAGAAGTCTGACTGTGAAGGAGAGTAGAGAGAGAATGCAATAATTGAATTGGGTGAGGGAGAATTTTTTAAATGTGGAATGAGGCTTCAGCATGTTGTAGGCTGAAGGAAGGAGCATTAGAGCCAGGGAGATGCTGTAGTTACACTGCCCGATCCAGATAGAAGACAATTTGGGGGCAAAACTCTCTTCAGTGTGGGACAATCCCACACCGCCCCAGGCCACTCTAGAGGATGCCTAGGGCTGGCTTCTCAGAAGGGGGCCACCAGGTGTCTCTCAGGCTCTGTTCTTACGATAATGAAACATTTATCCACATGTCCTATTGTTCTTAGAAGATACAAGGGAATCAATCCTGGTCTCCACTGAGTACTGGCTTTCCGGGAATTATGCAAAATACCAGCTGCCTCCTGAATCACCTGACTAGTGCCTGGGGGTGGTAATTTCTGGAAATGACTCTGAGGCACTGTTGAGCTGGCAAGCAGACAGCCATTTACACTTGCAGCATCTGTCTTCCATGTCTTCCCTGCCTTCTTTGGGGCCAACCCAATTGTTCCCAGGGGAGTTCTCTCTCAGGGAGCTGCACCCTCGCCATACCTGCTTCCTTCAGGCTCAGAGCACCCTTTGCCCTGATCAGTCACTCACTGTCCTTTTCTTGGCAGCACAATTGCAACCAGGAGTAAAGAGTATAGTACACACCTTGGGAAGGTCAGGGGTGTGTAAACAGAAAGAGACCCAGGAAAAGCTGTCAACTCTGCACAGATCCCACCAGAGCCTGAGACATGCAGCCTTTCCCTTCACAACCCCAGTAAGACATATATTGAGGTATAAGATTTCTATAGAATAACCTTCTTTGTAGAAACCACCTGTCTCAACCCCAGTGTTTGCTCCCAGGAGCCATGCTTTAGCTGCATCTCCCTATTCCTCATCCCCATTAATGACTAATTGGTCTAGGGTGGGCATCAAAAGTTTTTCCTTGAATTTTTTTCACTGTAGAATCCCAGCACCCACCACTATGTCCAGCACATAATAGATACTTGGTAAATATTTCTTGAATAAATGTTTTATGTTTGTATTCACCACATGCTATCTGTTGTACAAGGAATGCTCTTTGTCCATCCTCATCATTTAGCTAACGACTACCATCCTTCAAAGCTGACTCATTGACTCCATGAAGCTGTCACTGACTCTCCAGTCTGTTCTGCAGCATTCAGGGTTTATCACTGAGGTAGAACTTTGCACTCTGTATTGCAAATATTTGCCTGCTCATTTGCTATGTTGGTTCCACATAGATAGGTAGATAGATAGATAGAGAGATAGGTAGATAGATAGATAGATTCTATGGCTTTTTTCCACTTAGCATAATATTTCAAGGTTCATTCACGTTGTAGCATGTTTCAGTACTTCATTCCTTTTTATTGCTGAATAATATTCTTCTGTACGGATATGCCACATTTTATTTATCCCTTCATGAGTTAATGAACATTTGGATTGTTTCCTTTTTTTTTTTTTTTTACTATTATAAATAATGTTGCTATGAACATTTGTGCACAAGTTTTTGTGTGAATATGAGTCTTCATTTCTCTCAACCCTTGGTTTTTTGTTTTTTTTTGTTTTTTTTAAATGACCGGTAAGGGGATCTCAACCCTTGGTTTGGTGTTGTCAGCACCACGCTCAGCCAGTGAGCGAACCGGCCATCCCTATGTGGGATCCGAACCTGGGGCCTTGGTGTTATCAGCACCGCACTCTCCCGAGTGAGCCACGGGCCGGCCCTGAGTCTTCATTTCTTTTGGGCATGTACTTAGGGATGGAATTGCTAGGTCATATAGTAACTCTATGTCTAATTGTTTGAGGAACTGCCAGAATATTTTCTAAAGAAGCAGCACCAGTTTACACTGCCACCAGCAGTGTATGGGGGTTCCAGTTCCTCTGCATCCTTGTCAACACTTGCTATTATTTGTCTTTTTAATTATAGCCATAATGGTGGGTATGATGTAGAATCTCATTGTGGTTTTGATTTGTATTTCTTTAATGGCTAATGATGTTGAGCATCTATTCATGTTTATTGGTCATTTTTATATCTTCTTTGGAGAAATGTCCATTCAGATCCTTTGCCTACTTTTTATTTAGGTTGTCTTTTAATTATTGAGTCGTAAGAGTTCTTTATATATTCTGGATATAAATCCTTTATCAGATATATGATTTGCAAATTCTTTTTCTCATTCTGTGGGCTGTCTTTTCACTTCCTTGATGGTATCCTTTGAAGCACAAAAGTTTTAAGTTTTGATAAAGTCCAATGTACTTTTTTGTCACTTATGCTTTTGGTGTTGTATCCAAGAAGACTTTGTCTAATCCAAGGTCCTAAAGATTGGTACCAGTATTTTCTTCTGAGTTTTATAGTTTTAGCTCTTACACTTAGGTTGATGATTCATCTTGATTTTAAAAGGTTTAATCTTAATTCATTATAAATCTGACACCACCACCCCCACCGACCCCCATCCCAAGTCCAATGTACTTTTTTGTCACTTATGCTTTTGGTGTTGTATCCAAGAAGACTTTGTCTAATTCAAGGTCCTAAAGATTGGTACCAGTATTTTCTTCTGAGTTTTATAGTTTTAGCTCTTACACTTAGGTTGATGATTCATTTTGATTTTAAAAGGTTTAATCTTAATTCATTATAAATCTGACACCACCACCCCCACCGACCCCCATCCCAGGCTTAGGTTGGACCCTGATTGCTTACAGCCAAAGTAGAAAAATGAAATCTAGCATGAGACATCTCCTCTCCTTAATGGGGGAAGGCTTCTCCCCACCATCGATGTTTTCTTTCAAAATGAGAGAGCTCAATTAGTGTGACACTCTCCATTAATTTATTTTGTCCATGAAAAGTAGAGTGACTTACTTGATTCACAACTTTGGGAATAGGCAGTGTTATGGTTCATTCAGCATTTCCTTTTTTTTTTTTTTTTACTTCTTTTCTTTTTTGTTCTTGNAGCGGGGAAAAGTTCCTTGTGCTATTCTTGCCAATTTTCTGCAGGTTTGTCAGGCTAGGGCTCAGACCCTTCAAACCCTTTGTACAAACTGGGTCATTGACCCCTCACATGCCTGGCTGAGTCACAGACCCCTCACATACAGGTCACAAGCTAGGTAATTGGGAAAAATTCTGGGAACTGTTGACAGAGTTGACAAGTTCATTCCAACGTGAGCTCAGTCCTCAGTTTCCTCAGCAGCAACAGCAGCTTCCAGCAGCAGCAGTGGTAACCTCCCAGAGCATCCTGGGGGCCCTGGCAGCAGCAGCTTATAGCAACAGTCTCCAGCAGTAGTGACCTCCCCTAGCCCCCCTTTCCCCTGGCCATCCCAGGATCAGGGGACACTGTGGGTCAGAGTAGTTCTTCCTTTATACTTAAGTCCAATAACCCAGGACACCTGGGTGCGAGTCAACCAAAGAACACCCCAGTGAGGGCCGGCCCATGGCTCACTCGGGAGAGTGCAGTGCTGATAACACCAAGGCCACGGGTTNCAAAGTAGAAAAATGAAATCTAGCATGAGACATCTCCTCTCCTTAATGGGGGAAGGCTTCTCCCCACCATCGATGTTTTCTTTCAAAATGAGAGAGCTCAATTAGTGTGACACTCTCCATTAATTTATTTTGTCCATGAAAAGTAGAGTGACTTACTTGATTCACAACTTTGGGAATAGGCAGTGTTATGGTTCATTCAGCATTTCCTTTTTTTTTTTTTTTACTTCTTTTCTTTTTTGTTCTTGGAATAGAGCCTGCCCACATGGAACAGGAGTTTTCCTCTGCTCTTCCTTGTTTTAAGTCTCATCTGGGCAGGGCCCCATATCCAGAGGTTGCTGGGGTCCAGAACTACCTCCACTGGATGGTAAGTCTGCCTAATTCTGCAATTTATTAGCTGACTTATTTGGCTTTCACTCTAAACTATACGCCTCGATTAGACTTTATCTCCAAAAAGGTGATTTGGGGGCTGCCATCTATGTACAATTATTCTCTATCTGGTTTTTCAATTTGTTTAGAACCCAGGCAGATGAGAGAGGTACTCCAATTGGGCCACATCAGAGACTTCATCACCCTCTTTCCCACTTTAAGCCTAGTTCCTCTAGTATATTGGGGTTAGGAAAAAGGAAAGTGCCATCTCCCTCTAATTTTCTTCTCTCCTGCTTAGTTATACAATGGAGTGAAATAGAGCTCCCTACACCCTTATAACGTATGCTATCTGCTTCTGTAGAATTGCTTGCTTAACCTAACTAACTCCATTTTACCCTCTGTCTGACCTGCAGACTATCCCCGCCTTCTGCATGAGAAACCGTTGACCTTCTCATAAAAACAAAAACCGTTGCATAGAAACAGGAGCCATATACAGTGAACTATTACATGGGAACAGGAGCCATACATAGTGAACTATTATATAGGGACAGGAACCATACACAGTGAAAATTTGTATCCATGATTGCTCTAATGGCTCATTTTTGGCTTCTGTAACCTAGCTACCTAGCTTGCTTTGTGCACCGGGACAAACCCATGTGCCAACGGGATGTAGTTTTTGCCTTTAAAAACCCCACAAGGGCCGGCCCGGTGGCGCACTGGATAAGTGCGCCGGATGGGAAGCGCGGCAGCGCTCCCGCCCGAGGGTT
>NW_007729429.1:24223-30426 GCF_000696425.1 Galeopterus variegatus | reverse complement strand
CCCGGGGGAGAGGCCATGGGGAGGTTGCTACTGCTGCAGCTGCTGCTAGTGCACCTGGGACCCTCCGCAAGGCCACTGCCACCGCTGGACCTGTAAATTACCAGACCTGTGAGCTGCTACCGCTAAGGAAGCCGAGGACTGAGCTCGTGTCATCTGCCAACAGCTCCCAGAATCTTTCCCAATTACCTAGCTTGGACCTGCATGTGAGGGGTCTGGGGACCCAGTCTGTACAATGGGTTTGAAGAGTCTGAGCCCTAGCTCTGACAATATAAATGGAAACTTAGTGTAACTAAAATAATAACTAAGATAATGAAACATTTTGGCTTTAGTTACGATTTGCCTTACTTTACAGACCCCCAAAGCATAAGCAACAAAGGAAAAAATAAACAAATGGGATTGTATCAAATTAAAAACCTTCTGCACAACAAAGGAAACCATCAACAGAGTGAAAAGACAACCTACAGAGTGGGAGAAAATATTTGCAAACTATGCTTCTGACAAGCGATTAACATCCACAATATACAAGGAACTCAAACAACTTAATAGTAAAAAACCAAGTAATCTGGTTTAAAAAATGGGCAAAGGAGCTGAATAGATATTTCTCAAAAGAAGACATACAACAAGTACATGAAAAAATGCTCAACATCACCTATCATTAGGGGAATGCAAATCAAAACAACATTGAGATATCATCTCTTCCCAGTTAGACTGGCTATTATCAAAAAGACAGAGAATAATAAATGCTAATGAGGATGCAGAGAAACGAGAACTCTCCTACACTGTAGGTGGGACTCTAACTTTGTACAGCCATTATGGAAAACAGTATGGAGGCTTCTCAAACAACTACAGGTAGAACTACCATATGATCCAGCCATCCTGCCACTGGGTATATACCCACAGGAATGCAAATCATCATGTTGAAGGGATACATGCACTCCCATGTTTATCACAGCTCTATTTACAATAGCTAAGAGTTGGAACCAGCCTAAATGTCCATCAACAGATGACTGAATAAGGAAAATGTGGAATATACACACAATGGAATACTACTCAACCATAAAAAAGAATGAAATTCTGTACTTCGCAGCAGCATGGATGAGCTTGGGGAAAATTATGTTAAGTGAAATAAGCCAGGCTTAGAGAGACATTAGAAAAAATTGTAAGTGAAATAAGCCAGGCACAGAAAATACCGCATGTCCTCACTCATAAATGGGAGCTAAAAAAAAGAGAGAGAGAGAGAGAGAGAAAAGAAAAAAAGGAAGAAAGGAAGAAAGAAAAAGAGAAAGAAAGAGCATGATAATAATATGTTGACCTTTCAGAAGGAGAGAACTAAGCTGTGGTTTCTAGAGCCAGGAAAAGGGGAGTGGGAGGGGAGATACCAAGAAATGGGTTAATGGACACAAAATAGCTAGTTAGGAAAAAATAAGTTCTACTGATGTGCACTCGAGCTAGGTACCTAAAATTAACAGTAATTTTTTTTTTTTTTTTTTTTTTTTTTTTTTTGTCAGCTGGCCAGTATGGGGATCCATACCCTGACCTTGGTGTTATAAGACCATGCTCTGACCAACTGAGCTAACCAGCCAGTCCTTAACAATAATTTACTGCGTGTTATTAAATAACTAGAAGAGAGGGAACTGAATGTCCTCAACACAAAGCAATGGTTATGTTTTGTAATGATGAATATGCTGACTATCCTAACTTGAATATCGCATATTGTACACAGGTATTGATACTCAACTATGTACCAAACAAATATGTATAATCAATTGTTTCAATAAAAAAATAAAATTAAATAACATAAAGAAAAAAAAATTGGCTTGCTTCTTGTCAGTGTCTCCCTCTGCAAGTATCTCTTGCTCTAGTTTGATTTCCCCTGAAAGTAAAGTCTGAGACAAAACTTGGGTGCAAGTAATTTATTTGGGAGATGATCCTCAGAAGCAGGAGTGAAGAAGTGGAGAAAAGCAAGCCAAAGAAAGAAGGAAAAGCCAATTTAAGGGTGCATTACTAAAGCTGTCACTATGGCAGTAGGCCTGAGAAGTGTATAGCTTCAATTCTGAGTGCCTCCCAGAATTGCCTGCCCAAAGCACTGGATGCTGGAGCATTTATCCACTCTCTCTCTCTGATCACCCTTTGGTTGAGGAATGACCCCAGTAGTATTAATTTACTCCCCCAAGAAGTGCGTTTTCACTTGCACACGAGCCAAGCTTTCATAATATTGAAGAAGCTCCAGGGCAAAAAGAGAAAAGATGCAGGTCACATGCTTGAGGCCCGATGCTATCAGCACAGGCAAGTTTGAGCTGTGGCTGAAATCAGAGGTGGGCTAAGGAGATATGAGCGAGGCGCCAGATATATCTGCTGTAGCAGCTTTACCTATCTCTGGTTTTTTAAAGATAATTTCTCCACCTGCTCTCTCTCTGTTTCAGATATTTCCCGTGTCTTCAAAGATGGAGTTTGTGGGTTTTCTGGGCTTTTTGTATTTATGTTGGCTACAGAGAGTTTGTGTTTTTGTTTATTAGTCTCCTTGCTGATACCGACTGATTTCTGAGTAAAGAGGGAGAGGAGAAAGATGTTTCTTTTGCTATCTTGTCATCAGAAGTCCATTAACTGGTGACTAATATAACACTTGCTTTAATGTATTCATTAGTTGATTGCACTGCTGTGAGTGACCCCCAGACTCTCTCCCCAGCCTTTCTAGTTGTCTCATTTCCCAGGATTTCTTTGGCATCGCTTGTTAGTGATGCGGGATTTACTCATCCTTGGCAAACCACAGGTTGGACTCCTCCCATCCAAGGAGGAATGCAATTCAGGCTCCACAATTTTCACAGAAGCTTGTCAACTTTGGTGCCTATTGGTCTGTCATTTAAAGCCTATCTTTAGTCATCAAATGGATGCCACAGCCCTTGTCAAACAACCTTCTTATGAGAAGCACAGTTGAAATACAAAAGTCCAGTTAAGAGAGAGACTGAGAAAGGAATGTGCCACTCTCAGACAAGATCAGATCCTCTCTTATGCACTTTCTCCTTTGTAGCACTTTATAGTATTATGATTAAATAATTAATTGTGAAATCAGTTGTTTAATGTCTCACTCTCCTCTAATATAGACAAGTTATATGGGAGTAGAGATGTGTTATTTAAAATCTCTTCCCTCAGCACCTAATAAATAGATTCTAATATAAATATTTGTGGACTATATGTTTTCACCTTCTAGTGACTGAACACCTATTATGGATTGAATTGTGTCCCTGCAAAAGTTTAATATGTTGGAGGCTTGGTCCCCACTGTGACAGTGTTAAGAGGCTAGGAAATCCTATTATGGTAATTGAAAGGTGGGGCCTTGAAGAGGTGGTTAGATTGTAGGACCATGTCATAGTGAAGAGATTAATAATAGTGGTCAGGGGTGTGGTTCTGAAGACTGTCAAAGGAGAGCACATGAGAGTCTCTCTCTCTGCTCCCCTATTTTCTGCAATGTGAGACCCCTGCATTGCTCTAAAGCCACCACCAAAGAAAATCCTCACCAGATGTGTTGCCTGGATTTTGGACATCTCAGCCTTGGAAATTATAAGCCATAAATTTCGTTTTCTTACAAATCACCCAGTTCCAGGTATTTTGTTATAAGCAACAGAAACAGACTGATACAACCCCAAACTGAAATTGTCTTTCCCCCCCCCCCCCCCCTCCCTGTACCTAAGAGGAAGTTTAGAGGTAGGGTAGGTTGGTTGATTAAGGTTGGTTCCCAGGTTGGTTGAGTCAGCAACTCAATAATATCATCAAGAATCCAAGTGCTGTCCTGCTCTCTATGTGCCATCTTTGGTGTTCACTTTATCCCCAAGCTGCAGGATGGCTGTAAGAGTTCTGGGAATCACCACAAAATCCAGGTACAAAATCCAGACATAGAACAGAAAGCATGTCTCCTGGATCTTTCATTGAAATACAGAAGCTTTCCCCAGAATCCACCTATAGAGTTCTCAGTGCCCACTGGCCAGAACTGAGTCATATGCATATTGCTGGACTAATTACGGGCAAGGGGATAAGATTGCCTTTAGACCAATCAGTCAGGCCTGCCCCTTGGAGGTGGAAGTGAGGTCTGCTTTCCCTGATGCTCGTGGCTGCATGAGGGAGAAGTGGATAACTTAACAAAATCATGATGCTGTGGAAATGGGAGCTGGAGGCAACAGTGTCCACTGCAGACTCACACACCATGCACTCCTTCCTTCCTTCCTTCCTTCCTTCCTTCCTTCCTTCCTTCCTTCCTTCCTTCCTTCCTTCCTTCCTTCCTTCCTTCCTTTCTTCTTTCCTTTCATTTCCTTCTTTCTTTTTTTTGTGGCTGGCTGGTGTTGGGATCTGAACCCTTGACCTTGGTGTTATAACACCGTGCTTTAACCAACTGAGCTAACCATCCAGTCCCCCTTCCCTTCTTTTTTAACAGGCAATATATTCACATGGTCCTAAATAAAAAAGCGTAAAATCTATATACTCCATATACCCAGTTACTCAATCCCTTCTGCTTTCCACCCCTGTTACTAGTTTCTTTTGAATTCTTCTGGGGATACCCTATGAATATACAAGCAAGTATTTATATATTTGTATAAATATATGTTTAACAAAAATATATATTTATTTTAATTTATATGTTAATATAATACATATATTTTTTTTCCTCTAATCAGTAAAAATGGCAGCATACTCTACATTCTATACCTTTTTTATTCATTTAACGATAGACCTTGGAGATCATTGCATTTCAGTACATAAAGAGCTTCCTCATTTTAAAAAAAATAACTAGATGGTATTCCATTATATGGGGCCATCATATTTTATTTAATTTCTTCTTTTACCAACAGTATGTATTTCATTTGCCATGTGGGTAAATATATCTATTGGAGAAATTTCTGGAAGTGGACTTGCAGGGTCAAAGCGTATAAGCATTTGTAACTTTGATATATATATTGCCATATTGAGGAGGGACCTTTTCTTGAACACATTTGGAAGAACACCCTGAAACATTCTCAGAAATAGCTGGGAGAATCCATGAAAAAAATTCTGGGGGGCAATTAATGGTAGGACTTAGCATATGGCTGTTTTATCTTGAGTTTTTGCTATGCTACCATTGAAGACAAGGTTTATTCTCTTGCTCAATATCCTTTATATAAGAATCTATGATGTATTTCTCCTTGAATTACAAGTTTGTATCTACAGACAAAAATCCTCTCACCAATTATACAATCCATAATCATTCTTTCTTGCAGCAGTGAAACTTAGAGCTCTATATAGTGCTCAATAGCCATAATGATCTCATCCCAGGCTTTTGGCACCATTATGCTTCTCCTTTCTCTAATATTGTGTTGTTGCTGGCTTTCTTCCCTTTATGTAATAAGTTGATGCTATGAAACACTGGACCCCAGGATTTTTGAGCCTTTAATAAGAAGAGACCAACAATAAAAGAAGCTGGACTTAATTTGGTATATTTCCCTCTAGTTCAGTGATTGATATCCCAGATTACGTATCCTAATTTAATTTTAATTTGATATCTAAAAGCCGACTGACCAGACATTGGTAATGTATTATTGCAATTGTCTTTTGAGGACCGTAGGTTAAAAATACAGCCTTGTGGTATGCAGGGGATACTTCCTGAAGGGAGTGGATATTACTGCTGTTAATCATCCTGGCAAGAGTTCGATCCTATGACTGTAAATAAGGTCTGGGGACCTTCCCCATTAATTGAACTGAGAGAGAACTGGTGGTAGATGACACTGACTCTTGCTACAGTGAGGCCAGGCCTGGAACATAGCAGGCAGGTGGACAGTAGAAGGTCTTGAGGAAGGATCTGAGTTTGTACAGTCGTTGGAAGTTATCATCTTTTGTTTTTCTTCCCTTTCTTTATTCTTGAATCATCAGTCACTTCCCTTTAAACATTATGGGCTGGTCTCTGCTGGGATATAGGAAATTAAAGGGAAGATCTTATCTCACACTTGGGCCATAGAAGCCAAGAGGAGAGCCGTGCTCCCTGCATGAAGCTCAGATGGTGACCACAGTGTCCGCCTGCAAAGGACAGTGAGGCTCGTGATGCAGCAACCTCAGGGGTCATTGTAACAGAGGCAGCAGTGTGGCTGTGCAGTGAGGAGGCCAGAGCGAAGGAGCAGCGAGGATTCTCCCTCCCTTGCTCTTTCCCTCCCTTTCCTTCCTTCCTTCCTTCCTTCCTTCCT
>NW_007729429.1:21606-22975 GCF_000696425.1 Galeopterus variegatus | reverse complement strand
TTTTTTTCCTCTAATCAGTAAAAATGGCAGCATACTCTACATTCTATACCTTTTTTATTCATTTAACGATAGACCTTGGAGATCATTGCATTTCAGTACATAAAGAGCTTCCTCATTTTAAAAAAAATAACTAGATGGTATTCCATTATATGGGGCCATCATATTTTATTTAATTTCTTCTTTTACCAACAGTATGTATTTCATTTGCCATGTGGGTAAATATATCTATTGGAGAAATTTCTGGAAGTGGACTTGCAGGGTCAAAGCGTATAAGCATTTGTAACTTTGATATATATATTGCCATATTGAGGAGGGACCTTTTCTTGAACACATTTGGAAGAACACCCTGAAACATTCTCAGAAATAGCTGGGAGAATCCATGAAAAAAATTCTGGGGGGCAATTAATGGTAGGACTTAGCATCTTGAGCCTAATAATTTGTATTGAATTTAAATCTCCTGAGTAATGGCTATTTATTATAATGCCCCTCATGACAGAGACTACCAGTTGTTCCCCTTCTTCTGTAGTAATAGAGGTTCAGGTAGGCAAATGGCTCTCCATTTTCCAGTCAGTTTGTGACTAAATGTGGCCTTGTGATTCATGGACTGTGAGTGGAAGTGAAGGACGCAACTTTACTCATATGTTTAAAAAAATCACTTACCCAGGACTCCTACTCTTCTGAAACACGAATGGGTCTATGGCCCAACTTTGACACTGCAGATGAAGACAATGGCACTGGGGATGGCAAAATAATGAGGTGGAAGGAACTTGGGATGCCTAATGACTGTGTGGCTCAGAGATGCTCTGCTGTTCTGGCCTGCTTAGCTTGAGGTGCTTTTGTGACAACTAGTCTTCTGTTTTCTTTAGATCATTGTATTTTGCCCCTCCCCTCACTTTTTATAGCAACTTAGCCTTTCCCTTAACATCCATCCAGTATTTTGTTGGAAATTGTTTATCTCTTAGAGTCAGACACTCAGTGTCTGAGCCAAATGATTTATTTATATATATATTCTGCCTGTTCGAACAAGGATTAAGGGAGCTAAGCAAAGGTCTGCCACAGCACAGGCAATCCCTTCCTTCCTTCCTTTCACAATATTTATTGAGCATATGCTATGTGATAGGCACATTGCTAAGTGCTAGGTATACATTGGTGAGCAAAACAAACACTGTTCCTGGCCTCATAGGCCTTCCAATCTGGTGGAGGAGACAGACATAATTTAAGCAGCTACACAAATAAATGTATAGCTACAAAAGTAGTGAGTATGAGGGAAAATAGTGTCAGATGAGATTGGAGAGGTAGGCAGTGGCCAGATCACGAAAGGCCTTATTAGCCATGTGAAGGCTGAATGGTCTGCACCCATAAGTAGCTG
>NW_007729429.1:19018-20859 GCF_000696425.1 Galeopterus variegatus | reverse complement strand
TTTAACAAATATTTATTTATCGCCTGTTTAGCTGACAGACATAAAGGAGCCCTTCTGTTCTTAGGAAGACAAAGTTCTTGGGCCTTAGGAAAACCTTAGGCATCAATGCATATGTTCCATGGGAAGGAAAAATTCTCCAGCTAAGATCGGGCACTTAGCTGAAATTAGAATGATGCCTGGGAAGGCCTCAGTCTCCACTCACTGAAGGTGTTCAAGCAGAAGCAGGATCAGTGCCTTGTGGAGAAATCAGATTCAGGATCCAGGTGTGGAACACAGGTTTAGAACCTTGATGCCAGACAATTCACTCTAGGTCAGCAGGGCTGGCAGAGCTCTAGCAGGAAACCACAGCTTCAGGCATTTGCTTCTGAATTGGCTGTCCCTGCTGAAGCCTTCCCCTCTGGGACAGGGAGGGAGCTGCTACTGCATGCCCCACCAGGGTCCCTTAATGAGTCAGGCTTTACCCACACGGCTACAGCTTGAGTTTGAGAAAGGACTTCCCATGGCTTGCCAGAGGCTCGTAGGACTTTCCCTGCCTCCCTCTCCTTGAAGATCTCCAGGGAGGCTGAGGAATATGCTGGGTTTTCTATCAGTATCACTATCCAGGGAATAGCAAGATGATGGAGTAGAAGGAGGACTGGATGAGAAATGTGGTCACAGCTGTGTGCTGTCTACAACTCACTTTCCTACTCTGTAAGAAAGGATGTGGTCAGTGGGTAGGGAGGGGACTAGATGACCTCTAAGACCTTTCTGTTTTAATACCCTACTGTAATGGTTCCCAACATGTGGTCCCCAGTGAAACAGCATCATCTTTACCTTGGAACATGTTAGAAATACACATTTTTCAGGGTTCACCGCAGACCTACTGAACCAGAAATCTGGGGTGGGGCCCAGCAGTTTGCAGATCATTGTTCTGTAGGTCTTCATGGTACCCAGTGCCTCCTGAGCACACACCCTGTCCATGGCAAACCATGTGATGGCATGGCAGGCCACTGCTCAAGCTGTGCAGGCTGTGCTTTGCACAGCTCCAGGGAGTGCCCTTCACACTGCAGACATCATAGATTTGCAGAGGTATTAAGACAGCAATAAAGTGTCTTGAAGAAGGCACACAGTTTTCTAACTGGATTGGAGGTGAGACTGGCAAGGGTTGGGCTTTGGGGCTGGGAGCTGGGGCAGGGCAGTCTGGGCTTAGCTGTGAGACCTTCCACCCTTCTCCAGCTTTCTGGGTGTGTGCCAATGCTGCTGCTCCTACTACTTGAAAGCCTGAAAGGAGAGACTCCCATGGAAGCTTCCTCCTCTCCCGGGCTCTCCTCTAGAAGGAATGTGTTTCAGGTCCAGTGATGCAGAACTGGAAAGACCCTTAGAGACTCCCTTATTTTACAAATGAGGAAACCGAGGACCAGAGAGATGATTAAGTGACTCGCTCAATCAAGGACACAGAATTAGTGGCACAGCCAGGATACAACTCAGGTCTTTATTAGAAGTACAGACCTGCTACTATCTGCGTTCAACAGCGCCCCAGCCCCAATTCGTAACACATTTCTTCTTTCAATCCCACCTCCCACATCTACCCCCAATGCACACACACACATACAGTCCTATGCACATGCACCCTCAGGCTCCCACTGTTCAGAAAGGATGTGCAACTCAGTCTTCCATAAAGCCTATGGGACTGATGTCAACTTTGAGGACAGTCTTGGGCATTATAGTGAGTTGCATTTTAATTGGAACAAAGCCTGCAGGTAAAGGAAGGGTCCATTGGCTTATTTTAGGCATTCATTGCAGGTGGGAAAGGCGGATCAGGAATGGAAAATTTCCAGTCACACCTCTCCTACCACATGGCC
>NW_007729429.1:14910-17105 GCF_000696425.1 Galeopterus variegatus | reverse complement strand
AACACTGAGGGTTGCGATCCATTGCCGGACACGGAAAAAGACAAAAAAGACAAAAAAAATAAATAAATAATCCAGGGTGGTGAGGTTCCAGGGAAACTCTGTTGTTGAGGTCTCTAGAGTCTCTTTAGATCCAGCGCAATCTTCCAGACCAATATGGCCCAGCTCTACTACAGTAGGGGTCCTCTCCTCAGATTCAGTGAAAAGTTTGTCTCCCTTTTCATTGCTCTCTCTCCATGTTACTTGAGCTAAATTGAATGGTTCTCCCTTCCCAACAATCAAAAGAATCCAGCACAGCCTTATCTCAGAGTTTTGGTTTTTGGTGGCTGGCCAGTACTGGGATCTGAACCCCAACCTTGGTATTATAGTACCAAGCTCTCACCAACTAAGCTAACCAGCCAGCCTCAGATTTTTTTAATGATTCAATACTAATGACAATGTTGAAAGAGGAAAACGAAATCACCCACCATGTTTCCTCATTTAATAAAATAACGATAGTAGCTTCAAGTATCAGACACATAATTCTTCATATTCTTGTACATATTTTTACACAATTGCAATTATGGTGAACATACATTTTGACTTTGGCTTATTGGGACTTGAAGAAATACTTAGGAGAAGGGTGAGGAAGAAAGGAGGATTCAGGGAAGAACTCCATGTTTCTGTCCTGAGTGACTGTATAGAACTACGATGTCCTACACAGTAGCCACTAACCACATGTGGCTACTTAAACTTACATTTAAAATAATTAAAATTAGGGGCCAGCCTGGTGGCGCACTGCTACAGTGTGCCGGGCCTGGTGGCGCACTGCTACAGTGCACTGCTTGGGAAGCATGGCGGCGCTCCCGCCGAGGGTTCAGATCCCACATACAGACCGGCCGCTCACTGGCTGAGCGAGGTGCGGGAGCAACACCGAGGGTTGCGATCCCGTTGCTGGTCCCGGTCTGGTACGGGCGCGACACTGAGGGTTGCAATCCATTGCCGGTCACGAAAAAAGACAAAAAGGAAAAAAAAAATTTAAAAAAAAAAAAATTAAATAAGGTAAAATTTTGCTCCTTAGTTAATAGCCACATTTCAAGTGCTCAATAGCTGCACGTGGTTAGCGGCTGCCATATGGGACAGCACAGATAGAGAACACTGCCATCATTTCAGAAAGTTTTATTAGACTTTTCTGGGAGAGAGATTTCCCCNGCAGCAGATTTAATTCTTTAACTCAGCTCTGAGTCAGAGGTGGCCCAAGAGTCAGAGCCCAAGCCAATGCTGTCAGGGGTGAAGTTGCAAAATTATCCCCTCAGGCTCCAACTGCATCATCCCTGAATTACTAAGCCCCAAAGCAGATAATCAGATATTCTCCAGCAGCCTCTGCCGCAGGCTTCCTCCTAAGGGACTGCACTGTTTTTTGTGGCTCTGAGACCCACATGTGGGAAGTGTTGTTGAAATGCCTCTCTTGCTGAAGTGTCTGTAAGTTGGGGAAGGGATAGAGGAAGTCTGGAGGGGTGGAGGAAGAAGAATGGGTTCGTCCACAGCCAAGAAACCATAACCATCTGGGAACTTCTGGCTATAAGGAAACTCAATTCAGGTCACAGACTCAGGCACCCAGGGGCCAAAGCCTTGTGTGAGAGTCATAGCATCACAGATTTGGGCACCTAGAGATGGTTCCAACTAGTGCTGACACTATAGGATGGTAGTCAACATGTCAATTAACTCAACTGTTAAACCCACAGTCCATCCTAAGGGAAAATACTCTGCTCATTGTCCCTGCAAAAGGCAGCCAAGGGTAGCCTTGTTTTGACCATGTGACCCTTTGGCCACAACTGACTGGACAAGTGGGAGCGGAAAGCTGAACCCAAGGGTAACAAATCCACAGGCTGGCCCATGACCTATGATATGGAATGGCACAAAAAGAACTGGGACAACCATATTTTCTCACGTGGGAATTTAAAAAGAGAAACACTGAGAGAAGGAGGCATTTAGCAGCAGAGACAGACACTCAAGGGTTATGATTTAGAGGGAAGTGGGCAACCATCATGAGCTATGGGCAAGAAAAAGTTACAAGGAGCTAGAAATTATAAGGAAGCAGAAGCTATAAGTGGAGCAGTATTGAGAAAATGGGGTGGACATGTAGATGTGCAGGTCGCTGAGTCACATTAATAATCCAGGGTATGGGGCTGGCCCGGTGGCGCACTGGATAAGTGCGC
>NW_007729429.1:11758-13661 GCF_000696425.1 Galeopterus variegatus | reverse complement strand
ACGGGCACGACACTGAGGGTTGCGATCCGTTGCCGGTCACGAAAAAAGACAAAAAGGAAAACAAAAATTAAATAAGGTAAAATTTTGCTCCTTAGTTAATAGCCACATTTCAAGTGCTCAATAGCTTCACGTGGTTAGCGGCTGCCACATGGGACAGCACAGACAGAGAACACTGCCATCATTTCAGAAAGTTTTATTAGACTTTTCTGGGAGAGAGATTTCCCCATTGTCCTCTGTAACAACAGTAGGCAAACCTTTTCCGTAAATGGCCAGACAGTAAATATTTTAGGCTTTGAAGGCCATAGGTCTCTGTTACAATTACTCGAACTTGTTGTAGCATGAAAGCAAGCATAGACAACACATAAACAAATGCACACGGCTGTATGTGTTCCAGTAAAACTTTATTTGCAAAAAAAGGGCAGTGGGCCAGATTTAACCTGCCCAGTAGTTTAGTTTGCTGGCCCTTGCTGACCCTATCACATCATCCTATTTGTTTCCTTTACAGCATTAAGTGTTTTATATAACTTCTTTGTTTATTGTCTTCCTCCCACATTAGACTGCTAGCTCCATGAGGGCAGAGCCTATGTTGATTCTGCTCATTAGAGTGAATCCAACACTGAAATGTAGTACATGCTTAATAAATGTTTGTGGACCAAATGAATGAATAATGATGTTGCCATTTACTGGACTAGGGAGTGCCAGAGGAGGAAAAGTGTTTGAGAGATGATTTCCCTTAAGGACATGCTAGTTTTATTATAATTTATTGTTTTTATTACTCTCTCTGGAGTCCCTTTCAGCTCTAGCCTTCTTTAAACCTCATTAGTTTTGAGGTCAGTGATGTTTTTCAGTGTCACTGCTTTTTGGACCCACTTCCTGGGAGGTTGCAATTGGAGGCCCAGCCATGGGGGAGATCCCCTGGGACCTCAGCCACGAGCCAGAGTAGCCGGAAGACGTGGGCCTGCCCTGCCTCTCCTGCACGTTTGTCAGTGTTGGCTCCAAGAACTCAGATTCCTTTCCCATTCTGTTTGGGCTGAGCTGAATTAGAAAGACCAAATCTATGACTCAAGGAATTACTAATGCAGAATTTTTAAAATTTCAGTCATTCATGTACTCCCTTCACAGTTTATACCATTTTCTCATACCATCTGCAAACATGTTTACTTAACATTTTCAGCCCTTTCAAAAATGTTAAATGTTTAAATCAGATTGGGTCATTTCTTGCTCAAAAAACTCCAGTGGCTTCCCATCCCAGAGTGAATTTCAGAGCTCTTTCCACAGCCTACAAGGCCCTGACTAATCTGGCCCCTGGCTACTTCTCTGACCTCATTTCTGCTACTCATTCAGTCAGCTCCAGCCACACTGACCTCCTCATGTTCTTGGAGCATGAACAAGCAAGCTGCTGCCTCAGAGCCTTGGCTCACCCACCTGGCATGCTTCACCCCTCACACGCCATCCCTCAGAAGGCCCTTCCTGAACACCCTGCATAAAATAGCAGCCCTCTTTGCTCTTTTGAATAGGTGTTGGGATGAGCTAGAAAAATTTCAGACACATACACACACCCCCTGTCAGAATATTGATTGGGATTGCATTAAGTTTCTAGAATAATTTGGGAGAAATGAGATCTTTATAATATTGAGTCTTCTTCCTATCCATGCTATATCTCTTCATTTGTTTAGGTTTTATTTTATGTTTTTCATTAAAGTTTTATAATTTTCTTGATAAAGACCAGGTATATACCTTCAGTTAGATTTGTTTTTAGAAGCATAAAATTGTGTTGCTTTTTGTAAAGAGTATCTTTTTAAAAAAGTTACATTAGAAGAGTTCTGGTCAAGATGGCAGAAGAGACAGTCCCCAGCATCACTCTCTCACACAAATCAACCAATTTACAACTATAAAAATGTAA
>NW_007729429.1:0-11289 GCF_000696425.1 Galeopterus variegatus | reverse complement strand
CCCAGCATCACTCTCTCACACAAATCAACCAATTTACAACTATAAAAATGTAACAACAGCCTAGCTGGGGCCACTGGAGCTCAGGGAAAGAGGAGGAGAGACCCACAGGATTCATGAAGGGGCAGAAGCCACAATGAGAGAAAGAAAAAACTGCTAGGATTCGTGCTGCGGCCACTTTAAGGCTGAAACTGCTGAGCACATGGAGCAGGGGCCAAAAGAAGCTGCAGCTGTGCCCTTCAGATGGAGTTGCTTGGAGGCAGCAGGAGAGAAGAGGGCCTTGGTGGTCTTCAGGACAGCAAGGCCACTAATAGGGTTCCCATGGACCCACATAGGAGTGAGGAGCCAGAATAGCTGAAAAGGGAGCCGCTCAGAGGCCGGTGAGTCATCACAAGGGACCTGCACAGGGCCGTCCCATGGGAAGTGTTTGGAGCATGGGCAGTGGGGGAGATGGGCCCACCCAGAGAACACTGGGACACAGCAAGGACAGCCGACCTGCCCCCCAATTAGCACAGGACCACTCAGAGGAGACTGGCCAGAAATGCAGAATTGCATGGGGTGCAGTTTGATGAAAAGACTCAGGCCCAGATCAGAGTTTCTACATAACTCAGGTGCAACAGGTCTCTGGAGAGCCAGAAGTACCTATAAAGTCAACCATTAAACCCTGAGCTGCACAAAAAGTCTTCCCTAGTGAAACAGCAGCAAAGCAGCAATTTAGCTCAACCACAGAGCTCAAGTACTGGTTCCCATAGGAAGTTCCCCCATTTTAGAAGTAAGCAAAGGACAAAAAATTAGTTCCAGTCCAGGCACATTGCCAGCGCCTTGGGGCCCTGGCCAGGGGCATGGGGCAGGGAGCCAGGGACTGGACCCTCCACCCACAACCAGGGACACCACCAGCACCTCAGGAACCCACCCAGGGGCCCAGGTAATTGAGGCAGAGACTGGACCCCCTGCCCACAACCAGGCACACTGCTAGTGCCAAGGAGCATGCCAAAAACATCACCTCCATGTGCGTGGCCCACCACAGCCACCGCCGTAACCATGGCTGCTGTGAAAGTGGCTAGACATCACAACCACCATGCAGATGGTCCACCAGCCACTGGAGTGCATTGACACAAGGAGAGTCACCAGCAGAGACCAAAGAAAAGAATAGGATGTCTCTTTCCACAAAGCCTATTCCAGAGAGACAGAAGAAGCATCTGCTCTGTGATAACATTGGGGGACCTGAACACACCTCTCAGCATTGGACAGATCATCTAGGCAGCAAATCAACAGAGTAACCATTACTCTTTCAGAGGGACAGAAGAAATCTAGGGTTATCAGTGGTGGGAGAGGGGAGGGACAGGGGGATAGGGAAAGACTGGGCAAGGGGCATAAAGAATAAGTACAATTTGTAACAGTATACATACTGGTAATATTGATTTGATCAACATACGTCAAATTGACTCCCCAAAATATGTATAATCATGATTCAATTAAAAAAAATAATAAAAATAAAATAAATCAATAACTTGACTAAAGTATCACAGTTACAAGGTAGTACAGTTGGGACTTAAATCCGGTAGTCTGATTCCTAAGTCAGCACTCCTATCCATTATGCTAGTTGCTTTTTAAACAATGTATTTTTCAACATACTCAAAATATTCAAACCTTTAATGTAAGTAGGACATAACTGAGCAAAAGATTTTTTTTTTTTCCTTTTTGTCTATAAAAATATGTATAATCAATTATGATTCAATGAAAAGTTACATTAGAAAATTTTCATTATGACTCCATTTTTATTTCTAATATTGTTTATTTATGCTTTTATTTTTCTAATGAGTCTTACTGCTATTAGAGGGGCAGTAATGGCCTACTAGCACCTAATGGAGATATTCTTTTTGATATAATCAAAAGTATTAAAAAGGGAAGAAAAAAGGAGTAATTAAATATTATTTAATGCTGGTATTTATGTGGGATCCTTAAATCATTTTATGTCCCACCAGTGCTATATGACCCGCACACTGGGAAACATTTGATTTATTAAACTGCACCACCACAACGAAATGCCTCTTGGATCATCAGTTGCTCTGGCTTACCTCTGGGCCTGTCTTTAGTGTGGGAAGTAACAGAAGGATGTGGAAGTAGGAGAAATGGGTGTGGAGGGGGCCCCAGAGAAGTGGGGTATCCTAGACTCTGGTGAGCTGAGGGGCCTCCCTCCCCACCCATCCTGTTTCCATGAGCAGCCGTGCTCACAGGGGCTCCCCAGGGTGAGGACTGGGGGTGGAGGGAGCTGGGTTGAGGACCTCCCTGACTTTCCCCATCGAGGACTCGCGCTATGGGTGTCAGGCAGGAAATGGGGGCTTCTTAGAACTGTTGAGGTTTCCTGGAAGCCTGTGGCAACTGAAACCATCTGGCTTTCTAAATATCATTTTCTGGTGGTGTTTGGGACATGATAGAGGGATCCCCCTCTAGGGACATAAGCTTGGCGGCCTTGGAGGGTGTTGATGTTGGGCTGGAGAAAGAGGCTTTTAGCCCTGGACTCTTCCAGTCCCCACTGCTGTTGACCATGACCCCATAGCCCATGTGCCTGGGTCAGTCTTTGTAGCCTGTGCTTGTCAAATCAAACCGTGTCTTCGGGGAAATATGAGCATTTTTAAGTCTCCTCCTTGTATGAGAAACTCTTGAACTTAAGAAGGCAGGAAGCCACAGGCTACTGGGTGGGCAGAGCCTACCTGGGGTTGCCCCTCCACCCCAGGGGGAACGCAGCTGCTCTGAGTCATCAAGGAAACCTAACAAATAACACCTTCTTACATATTAGTATCATCAAAGAGGTAGGTGAAGGCCAGTTGAATATCCAGCATGGGGGTAGTGAAAAGAGCATGGACTTTGGGGCCCCAGTTCTGGCTCTTCCACCTCCTGGCCATATCTCTTAGATGACCTCTCTCAGTCTGTGAAAGTCAAATAACATGGTGTAATGTGATCTCACATCATTGTGTGGGTGAATATAATGTAACACAAAACAGAATGTATTTATATATGCCATATTAATTATGGTACTGCTAACTACCGTAACAAATAAACCCCCCGATGTATAAAGACTCAAACATAATAAAAGTTTATTTCTCACTCACACTCAGTTCAAGGTTGTTTAGCAGGTGGCCCTTTTCCCCTCAGCGACTCAAAAACCCAGGGCCCTCCCTTTCATCTTGCAGCTCTGTCCCCAGGGCTTCACCCCCAGGGCTTCAACAGGCAGAAGGAGAAAGACGGTGTGGAAGAGTCATACTCACTTCCTGAAAGATTTGGCCCAAAAGAGATCCATGTCATTGCTGCTCACATTGCATTGGCAAAAACTGTACACATGGCCACACCTAGTTGCAAGGGAAGCTAGAAATGCACTCCCTGCCTAGGTAGCTGTTTCCTGGCAACAACCTGTAGCACAGAACTTCTGGTGGACATGCCATGTTTGCAAAGAAGAAAGACGGAGAACGTGCACCAATCTATTAATGGTAGTTACCTCTGGGGAGTAAGATTAGAGAAGAGGAAGAGACTTTCACTTTTTACTTTAAATAAGTAATATTTCATAAGCCCATATTAATTCTATAATTAGGAAAAGAAAAATGGGAATAGTTTACTGTAAAGCGCTGGGCAAATACATGTTATCTGTTGTTATTTTTTTATCATTATTCTTTTGTCCAATACTAGAATCAGAAAAGGTCACCTAAGCAAAGAATGCCCTATCCCATGTTCCCTATTAGAGGTAGACAGATTTAGGGTGGGGGTGGTATGGGAGAAAGCAGAGGTTTTTTTCTCAACCCTTGGCTTGGTGCTGTCAGCGCCACGCACAGCCAGTGAGCAAACCGGCCATCCCTATATGGGATCCGAACCCGCGGCCTTGGTGCTATCAGCACCGCACTCTACCGAGTGAGCCACAGGCCGGCCCAGAGGTTTTTTTCTTGAAAATTTTAAAAAATATTCATGCCAAAGAAGACTTCAAAGAAGATACAAACTCAGGAAGCCCTGGAATGGCAAACTCAGAAGCATCTACAGTGAAACTCCATGTGCATTTCTCAAACACATATGAAAAAACATAAATATTGTTCTCAAAAAATTGTGATGCCATATCTTAAATCTTTGCGGGAGGTAAAGGCCGCTCAGATTTTCTAATTTTATTTGAACACAAAATATTTAATATTTTTTAGGTAGAGACTAAGAGGTAACGAGCATGAAAAGAAAGAAGAAAAAAATTTATATATCAACCCTATGTAGGAAGAAAGCAAAATTACAAATGCCATCCTACTCAGCAGATGGATATTAGAGAGACAGGGAGATTGATGAGGGGCAAATAGATGGAGAGAGAGAGCAGGGAGAGAAGAAAAGGAGGAACTGTGAAGGCTGGGACCATTTCCAGACCCCATAGCAGGTGGCAACCTCTGAGAAGATCCAGAGTTTGGCTCTGGTGAGAATCATTTATTCATTCAGTGAATTGTTATTGTGTACCTACTCTGAGCCAGGACTCTTCTAGGTACTAGAAGTATAGCACTAAACAAATCAAAACCTCTACCCTCATGGAATTTATATTCTAGAGGGAGGAGACACAAAAAGTAAAGCTGAAAGTATATAACATGTCAGGTGATGATAAGTACTTTAAATAAAACTAATGCAGAATGAAGAAGACAGGAAGTGCAGATAAGAGGGGCGAAGGGGAGAGGTGTCAGTGTGTTATTTTCTGTAGCTCATCGCATGGTCAAGAAAGACCTCACTTGTAGCCATTTGAGCCAAGGCCTTAAGAGACCCATGTGAACTAGCAAGCAAAAATAGTTAAAGCACAGGAAGCTGTTGGTTGTCCACCCAACATCCAGTTATTCCTTCCTTCTCACTATCAGAACCTCTCCTCCCTTGCTATTTTGTAGCTATATGATCAGGAGAAAGCCAGACCTCATCCCTAACCCTAGGGCTGGATCCCAGTTAGATCTCAATTAGTCTAAGCTAATGGTGGCAATCCGACTTTCCTTTTCAGTGACCAGTTCAGGAAGCCAGGAACCCAGGAAGCCAGGCTAAAGCCAATCAACACAGGGAATTCCCCTGGTCACTGTCATTGGTCCAGGAGCAGGTGCATAACCTAAGCTGGTCTAAACAGATTGAAAGAGGGGATTTATATTTCGGTTTGGGGGAGGAGGTTTTTTTTCCCTGTTATGATGAATATGAACAAGGAAGCATGTTGTCACAGATGCAAAGTGAGACAGCCATCCCTGGACAATGGGGGAAGCCAGCCTGAGGATAGAGTTAATACAAAGAAGAGGGCAGAGCTGGAGAGCTGCAGAGAAACGGAGTCAGAGCCCTGATTATTCCATGCCTGAGCCTGCTCTACTTCAAGACTCCCCATTATATGTGATGAAGAATGTCCTTACTGTTTATGCCAGTTCAAGTTAGGTTTCCATTCCCTGGTGCTTAAAGGTTCTTTACTATGACAATAAAAATAATGGCAGCTAACATTTCTTGAGAATTACCTTGTGCCAGGCGCACTCTTCAACAATCTTATGAAGCAAATACAACTATTGTCCTCATTTTAAGGTATTAAGTTATTTTGGTCAGCGTCATATGGATAAGTGTCAGAACCAAAATCTTTCTTTTTTTTTTTTTTTTAAAAAAAGATGACCGGTAAGGGGATCTTAACCCTTGACTTGGTGTTGTCAGCACCACGCTCAGCCAGCGAGCCAACTGGCCATCCCTATATGGGATCCAAACCCGGGGCCTTGGTGCCATCAGCACCGCACTCTCCTGAGTGAGCCACGGGCCGGCCCATGAACCAAAATCTTTCAAAGCTCAGTGCCTGTGCTCTTAACCATTATGATGGTTCTATCGGTATGTGAGGTAGAGGAAAAGATGGAGGGAAGAAGCATGTAAAGAAGCCAGAAGAAGAGAAGAAGGAGGAGATAGTGAACTCTTACTAATCTTATAATCATATATGATCTTGTTCTCTTTACCTGGAACACATTTTCCCTGTGCCCAGTTCTCTACCTAGGAACTTTTATTTGTTCTTTTTTTTTTTTTTCCTTTTTGTCTTTTTTCATGTCCGGCAACGGATCGCAACCCTCAGTGTCGCGCCCATACCGGACCAGGACCGGCAACGGGATCGCAACCCTCGGTGCTGCGCCCGCACCTCGCTCAGCCAGTGAGCAGGAACCGGTCTGTAGCAGTGCGCCACCAGGCCAGCCCTATTTGTTCTTTAAGAACTCAATTCAAATGTTACCTCTCTGAGATGCCTTCCCACATCCTATCTCCTCAAACTTCCAACCTTCTGGGATCTATTACAGCCCAGGTTATATTAAAATATGTTTATTTTCATGTCTCCTCTTTTTTTTTTTTTTCAAGAAAGATGACTGGTAAGGGGATCTTAACCCTTGACTTGGTGTTTTCAGCGCCACGCTCTCCCAAGTGAGCTAACGAGCCATCCCTGTATAGGATCTGAACCCGTGGCCTTGGTGTTATCAGCACTGCACTCTCCTGAGTGAGCCACGGGCCAGCCCCACATGCCTCCTCTTTTTACTAAACTCAGAACTCCTCAAGGGCTAGGACTATGTCTAATTATTCTTTGGTCCCAGTGATTAGCTTAGGTCATTGCAGGTGTTCAGGAAAATGAAGTGATCATCCATACATCAGTCATCACACCTTCTTGAGGACCTTCTGTCTTACCAGGTACTATGCTGGGTCCCGAGGAGATCTTTTTAACTTTAAAAAGTTCGTCCTCTAGAAGTTCATAAACAAATTGAGGATGCGCTTTTATCTCTTAATTATACATTACAGCAACCCAACTCAAACTAGCTTAAGAGGGGGGGAAGAAAAGGGAAAGAGGGCAGAATCTACTTGTCCCAGGCAGACTACTTCTAGCTTCAGGAATAGCTGCATCTTAGATCTAAGGGCTTCTAACAATGTTATTCCCAAGAGTAGGTGTCTTTCTATAACTTGTTTTTGTGTGGCTTCATCCTCAGGAATTTTTTTTCATATGAAAGCCCCTCACAGGTCCATGTGTACCTCCAATTACAGTAAAAATAGAGCTTCTTATTCCAGTGGTTCCAGCAAAAGTCCCAGGAGTGAGTCTCATTGGTTTTAATTGAGTCACCTGCTCTTCACTGAGCCAATCACAGTGACTCTTGATTGAAAAGGCCTCAATCACATGCCCACCTCTGGATTTGGGAAATGGGATCAATCCCATCAAAATCCCATGGACTAAAAGTGACAGAAGGTGGTTCACCAGAGGAAAATCAAGTTGCTATGACCAAAAAGGGGAGAGGGTGTTGAGCAGGTGAAAACCAACACATGTCCTCCATAGAGATGTCCTATACATCAATAATTATATGGCAAGATTGTGAGTCAGGCACGTCTTAGAGCTTATAGTAAGATATTAAGTAGGAGAAACCCCTTCAAGGACAGTTGTCTAGAAATGCCCCGTAGAAGGAAGCTTATGAACAGGCCTTTGGATAGGTAGGATTATGGCAGGTGAAAATGAGAAGGCCTTTCAGATACACGGAAGGGCGTGACTGAAGGCAGGGAGGTGCGGATCCTTCGGAGATTTTCCAGCTTTGGTGGGGACTTTTGGGATTTAAGGCCAGAACTTTGGTTGGGCGCTAGATTCATAAGCAATTTAATAATGCATTAATCCTTTAGGCAGATTTCTTCCTTATATGGCCTCAAAGAAGAGTATACTAATTTTGGCAGGCACCAGGAGTAGGATTATTCTCTCCATTTTACCAATGGGGTAAGTGAAGCCCAGTGTAAGCAATGCCTGCTGAGAGGTCACACAGCCCAGAGACAGAACCACATAAGAAGCCCCACATTCTGCCATCCAGCCCAGGACTGTGCTCCCTCCCCACCATCCACAGCACAAATGAAATCTGGGGTTGGAAACACCAGGACAGCCACTGTGGCTCAGTCCCAGGGCCAGCCTGAGGAGGCTTGAAGGAAGCTGTGGAAATATCTGTCTAGGCAGAGAGAAGGTGTGTCTGACTTGCATAATGGTTAAGAGCAGAGACTCTGGATTCAGACAGTCCTAGTTTTAAATCTCGAGTTTCATGAATTACCGTGTTACCATGGACAAATTATATAACTTCTCTGAGCCTTAGTTTCCTCATCTGTAGAATGAAATGGAGAACAACACCTACCTCATGGGTTGGCTAGTGAGGTCTGAATGAGGTAATGTGTATTAGGAACTTAGCTCAATGTCTGTTCCATAGAGTGGTCAATAAACGTGACTTTGAGGGCAATGCAGGGTGCTGCCAGCCCTTGAGTCAGACAGACTTCCCAAGGTCAAGTCCTGGCTCCAACACTAAGACTGCATTTCACTGATTCTGTAATGTACTTTTCTTACTGCCCACTCCCGTATTTTAACCATGTCTGAAATCAGGATGCATCTTAGCATCATAACATGGTTTAATTGCCAGTGTCTCTTAGCAGTACATGAAATACTAGCATGTCTTTACAATCTATGTCTTATTTTGGGCAAGTTACTTAATCTTTTGGTACCTCAGTTTCTCCAACTGTAAAACAGGGATAATGATAATATCCCCTTTATAAAGTTGTTGTGAAGATCAAGTTAGATTTGCTTTTCAAGTTTCTGGCATGTAATAAGTGCTTAAGAAATTCCATGTATTGCTATTACTTTTATTATTATTATCCCAAACCAAGTCATGGGGATGGTGGAAACTGCATGGGTTAAACAGCCAGAGGCAGAAGCAGCCTGCGGGGCTGTGCAGAGGTGAGGTTGGTATCTGAGGGGCAATGCTGGTTCTCAGATTCAAAAGAGGAGCATGAGGAACAGTAGTCAGGAAGCCAGACATGTGGTTGATGGAGTGCAAAGTGGATCAGGGCATACACTTTTCAGAGGAAGAGCCGGTGGGGATGGGCTGGTGGATTAAAAGGGCTGGTCTGGGTGAGCAAGCTGGTCTATAGGTTCTCTTTGAACATGCATATTCTCTGATTATAATAGATACCATCTGTTAAGTCCTTACTATGTGACAGGGCACTGTGTTCATTGATAAGCACCACCTCATAAAATCCTGTAATCAACCCCATGAGTTAGGTGATTTTTATTAGGTCAATTTTACAGAAGAAACCGAGGCTCACAGAGATAAATTAACATGTTCAAAGTCACATGGCTATTAAGTGGAAGAGCTGGAACTTGAGTCAGGTTTTCTTGACTTTATATGCAGCACCTAAGTCCCTCTGCCACCGAGGCTCACAGAGATAAATTAACATGTTCAAAGTCACATGGCTATTAAGTGGCAGAGCTGGAACTTGAGTCAGGTTTTCTTGACTTTATATGCAGCACCTAAGTCCCTCTGCCACGCTGCTTCAACTCAGTTCTCCAGCCTCTCCCAGTACATCCAGAAGCATTTTTCTTCCCTCTTCCCCGCCCTTCTCCTAACCCCCTCCCCCGCCCCCAGGTCTCCACCTCCCAAACCCACGAATGCCAAGCTCACAAGTCATCTGTTTTGCCAAAATTCTGTTCCGATTTGATAAACCCTAGCCGGGCCAGCTCACTCAGCATGATTCAGCCGGAGAGAATAGCGAGGCTGCATGCCCAGCGTGCCGACCGGCTGAGCTCAGGCAGGAAGGGCGGCACTCAGGCACCTCGGCTTGACAGATGGCTCCGCTCGGCTGTCTCCGCGGGCCCACCGCCAGGGCCTGCGCTCGCTCTCGGCAGGTCGTGTGTCACATGTACGGAAGTATGTATCGGTACATATGGAGCACGCAGCAGGGAGGCTGTGCGTGCCGCAGAGTTCGCTTCTGTGTGGCCGCTTCGTGCATGTTTATCTGTATGCACGTGGATGAACGTGCATGTGCATGCCTCGCGGTGTGTGTGTGTGTGTGTGTGTGTGTGCATATTTCTGTGTGTGCAGAAGTGTGTGTCCGAGTTTCCAGTTTGCTTTCATTCTGGTATGTGTGCTCATGAGCACGAAAGAGAAAGGGTGGTGGGGGAGAAGGGTCCTGGGCTTTGAGAATTCAGCGTTTTGAATGTTCCTCCCTGCGGTGGAGAGCTGCTGAATGCCCCTCCCTCCAGCTCTCTCCTCCTCTCAGGACTGACATATCAGCTGTAGCACAAAATCATCCCATTCCCGTTGTGAAGTTTAGTCTCTAGCCCAGCTTCAGGTTTCCAAAAACAACATCTTGGCTGCTGTTTTTCCTTAAGGTAGAGATATTTACCTATTTGTGAATCTAGGGCCCCATTGAAAATCTGGTGTCCAGAATAAATCTTTTCACGAAAATACCCTCAAAACATATAATTTTACATGCAATATCATGGAGCTCACTAGGTCCTCCAAAGCCTCATAGATCTCAGGTTAGGAAACTAAGAATGACACAAACACTTAATGAGCACCTACTATACTGAGGCCTTGTTAGAGAGAGAAGCGCATAGAGGAATAACATGGCCACTGTTTCTGAGGAGTGCACGATCTTGCAGGAGAAATAGATGAAAATGCATAACTCCAGGTCACTGTGACAAGTGCGATAATGGTGGAGGGAAGGAACTGCCACAGTATGAGAGGAATGAAGGGATGCACTTTTTGAGGGGTTCCAGGGAAGGACTGAAGAAGTAAACATTTAAGCCTTGTATTGAAACATCAGAAGGCATTTGTCAGAGAAGATGAGGAAGGACTTTGCAGGCAGAAAGAAGAGCGTGTACAAAGGCAGAGGGATGCTGTATTTGGGGAATGGTACACGTGGGAGGAGCAGGAAGTAAGGCTGAAAAGTGAGTTTGGAGGCAGACTGTGAAGAGTCTTGTCCATACTAAGCTAAAGGTTTTGGATTTTATCCTGTAAGTGGTGGGGAACCATCCGAGCTCTCTGAACAAGAGAGTGACATGACTTAATTAGTGTTTTGCAAATATCACAGTACATCCAGCACTTACCCAGAAACAAAATAAGAGGCTGTTGGAATAGTTCAGGTGAGAAAAAATGAAGGTGAGAACAACAGGAATGTGGGGAAAGTAGAGCATGGGTTTGAAGAAAAGAGATTGTATTGGTTCATTTATGTTGCTTATAACAAAACACCTGAATTAGGTAATTTATAAGAAAACAAAATACATTGCTTACAGTTTCAGAGCCTGGGAAATCCAAAATTCAGGGCACACATCTGGTGAGGGTCTTCTTTGGTGGTGGCTTTACAGCAATGCAGGGGTCTCATATGGCAGAAAATGGCAGAGCAGAGAATGAGAACTTCTCATGTGCTCTTTTTTTAAAGCACTGAGAACCATGCCCCTGACCACCATTATTAACCCATTCACTATGAAATGGTCCCACAATCTAATCACCT
>NW_007729428.1:239746-240609 GCF_000696425.1 Galeopterus variegatus | reverse complement strand
GTGAGATATCTAAGTCTCCGCCTCGCTATCCGAGCATTTCCCCTCGCTGCATGCACACGATGGGGCCTCCCAGAGGGTGCATCTTTTTCTCCGAGACTCCTCCTCCTTTGCCGGATCCCTCCCCTCTCTGTGTGCTCAGTACAGGGCTGGGGCGTGTCTTCTGCAATCCTCGTCTCTCAGCCCTGCCTGGCCCCGAAGGGGTCTTGGGCCTCCACTACGGACACTGTGGGCGTTCCTGCAGCCCTGGTCAAGGCCCTCTCTGGGCCTGCCACCTTCCCCCTGGTATTGCGGCCCCCTGTGTGGTTGAGTTATCTCCCACACCAGGGCGCGAGCCCCCCGGGGGAGGATCCCACAGCACACAGTTCCTCTTTGAATCCCCCCTGTGTGAGCCAGCTCGGCGCCCTCAGGCCGTCAGCTCTCCGGCAGGATCAAGTGGGCTCGGGGGCACCCCAGTCACCCCTCTCCCAACCCTAAATCAGTCTGGGGTTTTTCCGAACTGAAGGCCACAGAGATGGTATCTGCCTCCCGGAGGCAGGGAGTTTACCTGGAGCTGAAGCCCCAGGTGTGGTGGAGTGACAGTCTGGCCGGGATCCTCTTCCCTGCCCTCCCGATGCTGGCCGGGGGCTCCCCACGCCACCAGCCCCGCTAGAGATCCGCGGGTGGAGTGGGATTGGTGGCCGGTCCACAGGCCCCAGGGTCCCCGCGCTGAGGCACACAAGTGGCACAGCTCAGTGAGGAGCCGCGCCAAGTGAAAATGGCTGGCTTGCCTGATGTGAGCTGGCCGGCTCCGCACCCCCCCCCGGACAAAATGGAGGCAGCGCTGATGAAGGGGCCTAGCCTGGTGTGGTAAGCAGGGGCCGGGC
>NW_007729428.1:237853-239065 GCF_000696425.1 Galeopterus variegatus | reverse complement strand
CTGGCAGCACAGCGCACACTTCTCAGGCTCACTCTGTCCTCTGGCACGCCTGCTCCAGACCTGTCACCATCTTGCTCTCCAGAAATTTCTCACAGTTCTGGAGACTGGGAAGTTCGAGGTCAAGGTGCCAGCAAGGTAGGTTTCATTCTGAGGACTCTTCTTTTGGCTTCTAGGCAGCCACCATTCAGTGGTGTGCTCACGTGACGTCTTTGTGCACGTGGCCAGAGGGTGCAGGTGGGGAGTGGGCTCTCTGGTGTCTCTTATAACGCATGAATCCCATTATGAGAGCCCCATCCTCATAACCTCATCTAACCCTAATTACCTCCCAAAGGCCCCATCTCCAAATATTATCATATTGAGGATTCAGCTTCAACATACAAATTTCGGGGGGACAACCATTCAGTCTATAACTAGTTTCCCTGAAATTCTTGTCTTCCTCTCTCCCCTCACAAACATGTCATGAGCATATGATCGTGAAACTACTACATATTGTAAAAGGAGTACAGTCATTTAAAAATACAACTGATTTAACAACTAATTGGACATCCATCCAATTCCTTGTAACACTGGTTTCTGTCTTATTTCAAGGGGACTGAACTTGACATCCCCACCCCACCCCCCGAGGTAGCAAACTGGAAACCCTTTGGCCAAATCTAAAGCACAGCTACATTTTGTATGGCCCACTTGGTTTTGGAAACTGAACAGGTTGCTCATATTTAAAAATCTGATTTCACATGGAAATCCAGACTTCCTGCTTTTCCGGGGCATGGGAGCATTTGGCACACTTGATTACTCCTCCTCCAAGAGGACTCTAGTGGAGCCTAGCAGGGGCTGCTCCTGACAGGCATGGACCCTCCTTCCCCTCACATATTCATTTCTGCTGCCTGGCCTTTGCAGACCAAGTTTTCAGCCCCGGTCTCCTCTTAAGGGAGTGGAAGCTGGTCGCTGTTGTTCAGTTAGTCCTGCTGGAAATCAAGCTTCCCAAGAAATTCTGAATGCTCTTGCTTTTTCCAATCAACTAACTTTTAATTCTCTAACCAAACTCTAAATTCAACATTTCTATGATGAAACTGGGTTGACTTTGTGCATAGTCTGTGTTTTAGTTTCTAAACACAACTCCTCATTCAACTCAGTTGCTGGCATTCTTCTCAATTTGGAAGTTAATTTAAGTCATTCTCTGGGTCTTGCCTTGAGCCTCATCTGCTGGCAAAA